>NC_059434.1:86143586-86156086 GCF_021028975.2 Sphaerodactylus townsendi | reverse complement strand
GGGGGGGGGGGGGGTGGGGGGGGGGGGGGGTGGGGGGGGGGGGGGGTGGGGGGGGGGGGGGGTGGGGGGGGGGGGGGGTGGGGGGGGGGGGGGGTGGGGGGGGGGGGGGGTGGGGGGGGGGGGGGGTGGGGGGGGGGGGGGGTGGGGGGGGGGGGGGGTGGGGGGGGGGGGGGGTGGGGGGGGGGGGGGGTGGGGGGGGGGGGGGGTGGGGGGGGGGGGGGGTGGGGGGGGGGGGGGGTGGGGGGGGGGGGGGGTGGGGGGGGGGGGGGGTGGGGGGGGGGGGGGGTGGGGGGGGGGGGGGGTGGGGGGGGGGGGGGGTGGGGGGGGGGGGGGGTGGGGGGGGGGGGGGGTGGGGGGGGGGGGGGGTGGGGGGGGGGGGGGGTGGGGGGGGGGGGGGGTGGGGGGGGGGGGGGGTGGGGGGGGGGGGGGGTGGGGGGGGGGGGGGGTGGGGGGGGGGGGGGGTGGGGGGGGGGGGGGGTGGGGGGGGGGGGGGGTGGGGGGGGGGGGGGGTGGGGGGGGGGGGGGGTGGGGGGGGGGGGGGGTGGGGGGGGGGGGGGGTGGGGGGGGGGGGGGGTGGGGGGGGGGGGGGGTGGGGGGGGGGGGGGGTGGGGGGGGGGGGGGGTGGGGGGGGGGGGGGGTGGGGGGGGGGGGGGGTGGGGGGGGGGGGGGGTGGGGGGGGGGGGGGGTGGGGGGGGGGGGGGGTGGGGGGGGGGGGGGGTGGGGGGGGGGGGGGGTGGGGGGGGGGGGGGGTGGGGGGGGGGGGGGGTGGGGGGGGGGGGGGGTGGGGGGGGGGGGGGGTGGGGGGGGGGGGGGGTGGGGGGGGGGGGGGGTGGGGGGGGGGGGGGGTGGGGGGGGGGGGGGGTGGGGGGGGGGGGGGGTGGGGGGGGGGGGGGGTGGGGGGGGGGGGGGGTGGGGGGGGGGGGGGGTGGGGGGGGGGGGGGGTGGGGGGGGGGGGGGGTGGGGGGGGGGGGGGGTGGGGGGGGGGGGGGGTGGGGGGGGGGGGGGGTGGGGGGGGGGGGGGGTGGGGGGGGGGGGGGGTGGGGGGGGGGGGGGGTGGGGGGGGGGGGGGGTGGGGGGGGGGGGGGGTGGGGGGGGGGGGGGGTGGGGGGGGGGGGGGGTGGGGGGGGGGGGGGGTGGGGGGGGGGGGGGGTGGGGGGGGGGGGGGGTGGGGGGGGGGGGGGGTGGGGGGGGGGGGGGGTGGGGGGGGGGGGGGGTGGGGGGGGGGGGGGGTGGGGGGGGGGGGGGGTGGGGGGGGGGGGGGGTGGGGGGGGGGGGGGGTGGGGGGGGGGGGGGGTGGGGGGGGGGGGGGGTGGGGGGGGGGGGGGGTGGGGGGGGGGGGGGGTGGGGGGGGGGGGGGGTGGGGGGGGGGGGGGGTGGGGGGGGGGGGGGGTGGGGGGGGGGGGGGGTGGGGGGGGGGGGGGGTGGGGGGGGGGGGGGGTGGGGGGGGGGGGGGGTGGGGGGGGGGGGGGGTGGGGGGGGGGGGGGGTGGGGGGGGGGGGGGGTGGGGGGGGGGGGGGGTGGGGGGGGGGGGGGGTGGGGGGGGGGGGGGGTGGGGGGGGGGGGGGGTGGGGGGGGGGGGGGGTGGGGGGGGGGGGGGGTGGGGGGGGGGGGGGGTGGGGGGGGGGGGGGGTGGGGGGGGGGGGGGGTGGGGGGGGGGGGGGGTGGGGGGGGGGGGGGGTGGGGGGGGGGGGGGGTGGGGGGGGGGGGGGGTGGGGGGGGGGGGGGGTGGGGGGGGGGGGGGGTGGGGGGGGGGGGGGGTGGGGGGGGGGGGGGGTGGGGGGGGGGGGGGGTGGGGGGGGGGGGGGGTGGGGGGGGGGGGGGGTGGGGGGGGGGGGGGGTGGGGGGGGGGGGGGGTGGGGGGGGGGGGGGGTGGGGGGGGGGGGGGGTGGGGGGGGGGGGGGGTGGGGGGGGGGGGGGGTGGGGGGGGGGGGGGGTGGGGGGGGGGGGGGGTGGGGGGGGGGGGGGGTGGGGGGGGGGGGGGGTGGGGGGGGGGGGGGGTGGGGGGGGGGGGGGGTGGGGGGGGGGGGGGGTGGGGGGGGGGGGGGGTGGGGGGGGGGGGGGGTGGGGGGGGGGGGGGGTGGGGGGGGGGGGGGGTGGGGGGGGGGGGGGGTGGGGGGGGGGGGGGGTGGGGGGGGGGGGGGGTGGGGGGGGGGGGGGGTGGGGGGGGGGGGGGGTGGGGGGGGGGGGGGGTGGGGGGGGGGGGGGGTGGGGGGGGGGGGGGGTGGGGGGGGGGGGGGGTGGGGGGGGGGGGGGGTGGGGGGGGGGGGGGGTGGGGGGGGGGGGGGGTGGGGGGGGGGGGGGGTGGGGGGGGGGGGGGGTGGGGGGGGGGGGGGGTGGGGGGGGGGGGGGGTGGGGGGGGGGGGGGGTGGGGGGGGGGGGGGGTGGGGGGGGGGGGGGGTGGGGGGGGGGGGGGGTGGGGGGGGGGGGGGGTGGGGGGGGGGGGGGGTGGGGGGGGGGGGGGGTGGGGGGGGGGGGGTGTTGGGGGGGGGGGGGGTGGGGGGGGGGGGGGGGGGGGGGGGGGGGGGGTGGGTGGGGGGGGGAGGGTGGGGGGGGAGGGGGGGGGGGGGGGGGGGGGGTGGGGGGGGGGGGGGGGGGGGGGGGAAGGGGGTGGCCAGGGGGGGAGGGGTGGGGAGGGGGGGGGAGGGGGGGGGGGGAGGGTGGGGGGGGGGGTGGCGAACCTTTGGCACTCCAGATGTTATGGACTACAATTCCCATCAGCACCTGCCAATTGGCCATACTGGCAGGGGATGGTGGGAATTGTAGTCCATAACATCTGGAGCGCCAAAGGTTCGCCACCATAACATCTGGAGTGCCAAAGGTTCGCCACCAATCACAACATGTGATTGGTGTTTGGAATATGCTGCCACAGGAGGTTGTGATGGCCACTAACATGGATGGCTTTAAAAAGGGCTTGGACAGATTTATGGAGGAGAAGTCGATTTATGGCTACCAATCTTGATCCTCTTTGATCTCAGATTGCAAATGCCTTAGCAGACCAGGTGCTCAGGAGCAGCAGCAGCAGCAGAAGGCCATTGCTTTCACCTCCTGCCTGTGAGCTCCCAAAGGCACCTGGTGGGCCACTGCGAGTAGCAGAGTGCTGGACTAGATGGACTCTGGTCTGATCCAGCAGACTTGTTCTTATGTTCTTATGTTCTTACTAGTCGCTGCCCAGTCTATTCCTCCACACTGCAGGCGTAGTTCACCAGGTTGAATCCAGCTGAAGGCTGAAATGTGCCTTTCAAGGGTCAACTTGGTTATCTTTTGAAGCCTAGAAGGGCTGGTGAGAACATTTATCTGCACCACTCTCTGGATTCCATTGTTGACGGTGTCTTGATGTGTTTTCCAGCATAAGACGAATGAGACTTCATGATGGCTGAATACCACATCCGCGCTTTCGAGGACAGAGACCACGAGGCAGTGCGCACCATCTTCTCCGACGGCGCGGCTGAGTATGTTCCAGTCGGCTGTTGGCATGTTCTCCGGTGCCCTCAGATCCACCTGCAGCTGTTGGCCGTCTTCCTCGTGGCTTATGTGGTCTCAGCTTCTTTCCTCTTCTCCTGCGGAGTGGTGGCAACCTTTTGGGTAACGGGATGGATGCGCATGAAGGGCGTGTGGGCCGAGTACACCCAAGCTGCGCTCGTCAGAGACATGCTGGACATCCGGAAAACCTACCTGGAACCCAAAGACTGTTGCCTTTGGGTGGCAACGTCCGGAGAGGAAGTGGTAGGGATGGTGGCCGCTGTTCACCCAGAAGACCCGTCGCAGTGGGGCAAGGCGCTGGAGTTGAAGCGCATGTCGGTGGCCAAGGGACACAGGGGCCGTGGGCTCTCCAAGGCGCTGACCAGGACCGTCATCTGCTTTGCCCAGGAGCGAGGGTACAAGGGGGTGGTCCTGAGCACTTCCATGTTGCAGTATGCGGCTCAGCGTGTCTACGAGGGAATGGGCTTCCGGAAGGTCAAAGCGGAGAGCCCCTCTCTTTTGGCGAAGCTGCTGCAGTTCCACATGTACTACTATCACTACGAGATTGCTGGGTCACATTGATGACTTTCTCCAGAAAGGAATCTGGAAGATTCTCCAGCAGGTGCTGGGCTGCAGCTGTGGCTCAGCGGCAGAGCGTTTGCTTGGCTTGCAGGAAAAGCCCCTGGTTCGATCCTCATCATCTCATAGAATCATAGAGCTGGAAGGGCCAAACTTGGCTGCCTAGTCCAAACCCCTGCTCAGTACAGGTAGAGTAGGGGTGGCCAACCTATGGTGCTCCAGATGTCCATGGACTACAATTCCCATGAGCCCCTGCCAGCAACTCTGGCCCTCCAAATATTAATGGACTACAATTCCCATCAACCTCTGCCAGATGAGAATTGTAGTCCATGAACATCTAGAGGATCATAGATTGGAGACCCCTGTTTTGGAACATCTTGACCTTTAAATTTGCTGTAAGCTAGTCTGTTCCTCTGTGAGTGCTGCTATAAATGTATATTTTAAGAGGAAGAAAGAAGCATTCTCCTTGCCCTTGAAGGACTAAGCCAGTGATGGCGAACCTTTTTGAGACCGAGTGCCCCAATTGCAACTTATTGCAAAGTGCCAACTCGGCAATTTGACCTGAATGCTGAGGTTTTAGTTTAGAAAAAAAAACGGTTGGCTCCCTCTTCCTCTGCGGGGCCCAGCCTACTCTAGCCTCCAGCAAGTCCCACACACACTGCTCTGTGCCTCTCTAGCATCTCTGCCTCCTCTGCAGTGGCGTAGGAGGTTAAGAGCTCGTGTAGGAGCAGCAGTGGCGTAGGAGGTTAAGAGCTCGTGTATCTAATCTGGAGGAACCGGGTTTGATTCCCAGCTCTGCCGCCTGAGCTGTGGAGGCTTATCTGGGGAATTCAGATTAGCCTGTGCACTCCCACACACGCCAGCTGGGTGACCTTGGGCTAGTCACAGCTTCTCGGAGCTCTCTCAGCCCCACCTACCTCACAGGGTGTTTGTTGTGAGGGGGGAAGGGCAAGGAGATTGGAAGCCCCTTTGAGTCTCCTGCAGGAGAGAAAGGGGGGATATAAATCCAAACTCTTCTTCTTGTTCTTCTGTGCCCCCCCCCCCCTCGGGCAGCAGCCAACCGGAGCACAGGCACCAGGCCTGCCAGCTGAGTCCTCCCTGCTCACCACGGTGTGCACACGTCGTGCTCAGTGGCCCAGGCCAGCCTAGATCTGTGTGTGTGTGTGTGGGGGGGGTGATTTTCCACCCCCCACATGACGAACTCTGTGTGCATGTGCCCACAGAGAGGGCTCCGAGTGCCACCTCTGGCACCCATGCCATAGGTTCGCCATCACATGGTGACAAGGACAAGGGCCAATAACCAGTTATTTTAATTTTAAAGGCTGTTCAGGAGTTTTCATGCATTCGTTTCGCCACCTCCGGGACCCAATCGGAGTGGAAAGGCAGCATAGAAATATTTTAAAATAAAGAACCAGACGAGTGGAGACACTTTGTTAAGGAACAAAGGATCCAGCCCCCTGTGGCAAATAGCAAAGCAGGAATGCCTGCGGGCATTTCTTGCCAGGGATTGAGCACATTCTAAGGAAATTAGGTCAGCTCTCTTAAGAAAACTGTTTCATGCCCACCCACGGCCACGCTTCTTGCCAGGTTGAATTACACAGACAGGAATGCTAGTGTATTGTCCTTCACGGCCGGAATCAGTAGGGTGTTGTGGGTTTTCCGGGTTGTATGGTGGTGGAGAGAGGTTCCTCCATCCCGGGCACTCCAAAACCTGGAACTGGTCCTGAGCACAAACACACTGAGCGATGCTCCTCTTTCAAGCAACCACCTTCCACACCCCGGGGCGGGGGAGTCTCTGATCCAACCAACCAAATGTGTTGGCGCTGTCCAATGAGAGCCAGCGTGGTGTAGTGGTTAAGAGCAGGTGGATTCTAATCTGGAGAACTGGGTTTGATTCCCCACTCCTCCACCTGAATGGCAGAGGCTTATCTGGTGAACCAGATGTGTTTCCGCACTTCTACATTCCTGCTGGGTGACCTTGGGCCAGTCACAGTTCTCTCAGAACTCTCTCAGCCCCACCTACCTCACAAGGTGTCAGTTGTGGGGAGAGGAAGGGAAAGGAGTTTGTAAGCCACCTTGAGTCTCCTGACACGAGAGAAAGGTGGGGTATAAATCCAAAACTCCTCAATGAAAGTGCTCTACACTGCCGCCTGCTGGCCATCAATGGAGGGAAGAAGTAGTAGTAGTAGCAGTTTGGATTTATACCCCCCTTTATTTCCTGTAAGGAGACTAACAGGGGCTTACGATCTCCTTTCCCTCCCCCCAACAAAAACCCTGTGAGGTGAGTGGGGCTGAGAGAGCTCCGAAGAACTGTGACAAGCCCAAGGTCACCCAGCTGGCATGTGTTGGAGTGCACAAGCTAATCTGATTCACCAGATAAGCCTCCGCAGCTCAAGTGGCAGAGCAGGGAATCAAACCCGGTTCCTCCAGATTAGAGTGCACCTGCTCTTAACCACGACACCTCGCTGGCTCTCTAAAAGCATGATCAAACCCTGGGGGTGGTAGAAAGTGCTCACAAGTCACAGCTGACATATGGTGGCCCCGTAGCAAGGAACAGAGGTAGTTTGCCACTTTCTGACTCTGTAGCAACCCTGGACTACTGCAGCATCCTCCCACCCAAACACTATCCTAGGCAAAGAGAGAAGAGACCCCACACTCTTCGAGCCAAGATAAAGAACAACTTAGACTTTTAATTTTTAACACAGCAAAACAAAAGGGGAAAAAACATAAAATAGCACTTGGGCACCGATGGAAGGGCTTCCCTTTAAATGCTCCTCCTGAGGAACAGCCCGCCCCACCCCGCAGAAATCCCAGCGGTCATTAAAACTCGAATCCTTTAAGTTTCCAGAGTTATTGTACTCAGTGTAACGCTCGCATTCAAACTGTCCAGTTGACAAACCAAGCCTCTGATCAGAGCTCAGGCTCACACTACACACAAGACCGGGCATCACAAATGTACCATTTTATGTATCAAGACCTCAGCGCTGGGGGGGTGGGGAGAGGGAGAGAGAGAGAGAGAGAGAGAGAGAGAGAGAGAGAGAGAGAGAGAGAGAAATAATTATTCTACCCTGTGATGTTTCACCAATTGGGACTGTCCTGCCCTCCCTGACCGCTTGAAGTTCCAGCAGGACAAACGGAAAAGCAAAATACAGACATTTATCTTTTTCTCTGCTGAAGGCAGCCTCTCCAGGGGGCGAGGGGAACCATTTTAAGTCGGGAAAACGGCATGGGGCGGAGCTGATAAAAAGCCCCCTTCCTGGCACCAAGGATCTGGCCCGTTACAGTCTCTAGGACAGTGGTGGTGAACCTTTGGCACTCCAGATGTTATGCACTTCAATTCCCATCAGCCCCTGCCAGAATGGCCAATTGGCCATGCTGGCAGGGGCTGATGGGAATTGTAGTCCATAACATCTGGAGTGCCAAAGGTTCACCACCACGGCTCTAGGCTGTGCTTTTTCCAAGTAAGAAACAGACGCAAAGTTGAGACGGGCCCGAACAACAGTGTCCATCTGTCCCCGCAAGGAACTCAGTCAACGGCTGCCTTCAGTCCAAATTACCAACAATGACTTTCGGTTACAAGAAAGAGCTCTGGAAATCCGTGGTGTCAGGTGCTTCTCTGGCAGGGGGCGGGGGGGAGCGGAATGGTGCCCAAGACAGCACCTGCTTCAAGCACAACTCCCCGTTCCCCCCCTCCCCAATTTTAGCCGACTGAAGGAGCAGCCTGGCAGGCCAGGGCCGAGGGAAAGGTGAGAGGGGCGATTCTCCACCCCCCCCCCACGTGACTGGCTGCCGTGCGCCCGGGACACGTGACCCCACATGTCCCCATGAGTTCTCTGCCTCTGTTGTCCACTCCTCCCTTCACTCCAGAACAGAAGACTTCCTGGGTTCGCCACAAACCCAAGTTTGCTGTAATGTGCAAACCGCGTCTTGTTGCATTAAAAAAAAAAGTCTTCCGTTTCTCTGCCGCATGTGATGGCAGGAGACAGGAAGCAGCAACACGTTTGCTAATGAAAAACCACAGCTGGTCACAGAGCTGCCAGGGGTCAAAGTGGAACCGCAGGATCCCCGGGACAGGACTGGGGTGGAGCGATTTGGGAGGGGTCACCAGCCCCACCTCCCGTGATTTATGGGTTGAAGGGGCAGGACCCCCCAAAAGTCTTCCTCTCTCAGACAAAAAGCTAAACCATCTCTCCCCCCTATTGCCAGAAACAACCCTGTGTGAACAGACACCATCTTGGACAGACAGGGCCCCAACTGGCTCCACAACTCCCACGCCCTCCCTGCCATGTAGGCTCATGGACAGCTGATGAGTGCAAAAAGGCAAAGATGCCAGTGAACAATCCATAAAGAACAGTCCTTCGGCTTCCACTCCAGTCGGCGCCGCCTTTCCCGTTCCACTGTTTTCTCTCAGTAGAAGTCTTAACGGCGTGCCCTCTGGGCGTGGGTGTCCCTGGACCTCTTGGGTGGGGCCCTCTTGTAGGGAGAGAAGTCCGTCTGCCAGAAGGGCTTGCTGCGCATGACCAAGTCGTGACTGTACTTGGTGCCGCGGGCCCTCCTCTTCCGCCGACGGGAGTGCAGGGAGATATTTTCTTTGCTGCAGGAAGGATGAAGCTGGAGGAGGTTTGGATCGGGAATGGCAGCCGCGGCAGCCCCGTTATCCTGGAAGCTGTTAAGAGCAACTGGATAAGGAACATGTGTGTGAGAGAGAGAGACGGGTCAAAATAACAGGATCGAAAAGCCACAGAAGACGTTGGGATTTCATTGCAGATCAAATCTAAGTAAACCGGGTGACTGCCTACACAACACAATCCATTTGTGGGCTGCGCTCCCTTCTAACCAGCGTGGTGTAGTGGTTAGGAGCAGGTGCACTCTAATCTGGGGAACCGGGTTTGATTCCCTGCTCTGCCATGAGCTGGGGAGGCTTAGCTGGTGAACCAGATTAGCTTGTGCACTCCAACACATGCCAGCTGGGTGGCCTTGGGCTCGCCCCAGTTCTTCGGAGCTCTCTCAGTCCCACCCACCTCACAGGGTGTATGTTGGGGGAGTGGGAAGGGAAAGGAGATTGAGTCTCCATACAGGAGAGAAAGGGGGGATATAAATCCAAACTCCTCCTCCTCCTCCTTCTTCTTCTAGCCTCAGGTGTGGGGAAAACGATCCTTTATTTTATTTAGTTCTTTATTGTTCGCCTTTCTCCTCTAGTCTCAAGGCAGAGATTTGTTTTAAACTTAAGAACTAAAAACCTATTAATCTGCCCAGCGATGAGGGAGCTAAAACACCAGGATGAGAGAAACCTTAATAGTAATTCTTCTGGTATTCATAGAGAGATAGGAAGTTCTGTACATATTTCTGTCTCCACTATATGGTGGGGGAGTTGCCTGCCAAACACCCAAATATCAAAATCACACCCTCCAGTTCAGTGGTGGGATCCAAACATTTCAATAACAGGTTCCGATGGTGGTGGGATTCAAACAGTGGCGCCGCCACACACACGCCCCTCCAGTCCCTATTGGGCAGGGAGGTTGCTTTAGTAGCAGCAGTGGCGCAGGAGGTTAAGAGCTTGTGTATCTAATCTGGAGGAAGCGGGTTTGATTCCCAGCTCTGCCACCTGAGCTGTGGAGGCTTATCTGGGGAATTCAGATTAGCCTGCACACTCCCACACACGCCAGCTGGGTGACCTTGGGCTAGTCACAGCTTCTCGGAGCTCTCTCAGCCCCACCTACCTCCCAGGGTGTTTGTTGTGAGGGGGGAAGGGCAAGGAGATTGTAAGCCCCTTTGAGTCTCCTGCAGGAGAGAAAGGGGGGATATAAATCCAAACTCCTCCTCCTCCTCCTCCTCCCCTCCTCCTCCTCCTCCTCCTCCTCTTCTTCTTCTTCTTCTTCTTCTTCTCGGCACTCAGAAAAAATTAGTAACCACTTCTAGAGAAGGGGTGAGAACTGGTTGGATCCCACCTCTGCTCCAGTCTCAGGGGAGAATAACTGAGGGACTGGGGAACATTACAGTGCTTAAGCTTCTGAAGGATCACCTCACATTGATACCCCGCCTTATTCTGGAAGACTTATAGCCAGTTGGCTTCAGCAAGGGCAGAATAGATTGCCTCCCTCTTCCCCTCAATCTGCTCCAGTCCACTCTGGTCCATAATGGAAGAGAAATACCACAGACAGGCAGGGAAGATAAAGGGTCGGCAGAGACCGACCTGGCATCAGTTGAAGACCCCATAAAGCTCTAGAGCAGCCCCCGTAAACATACCATCCATCCAGAATGGGGGGAAATGGGAATCCGTGAAGCAGGTGACTCCAGAGTTGGTCTTGCTGGCCCCTGAGGCGTTCGGACAGAAGAAGAAGTCTTCGTGAACCCCACCCCGAGGGGGCTGGGGGAGAAGAGGGAACGGCAGCATCAAGGACGTTGGTAGGTTGGAGGACACAGATAACTTGTTCCATAAGGAGCCTATAAAGGGAAGGCAGAGATTCAAAATGGCATTCCCAGGAGAGGTGTAAAACCCAGAAAAACAAACTTGAAATTGTATGTTAGTCGTGGAGTTGGGCAACTGTCTTGAAATTGCTCCATCCTTGGTTGGTTAAGTGTCAACGGATGGAGAAGAAGAAGAAGAGTTTGGATTTATATCCCCTCTTTCTCTCCTGTAAGGAGACTCAAAGGGGCTTACAATCTCCTTGCCCTTCCCCCCTCACAACAAACACCCTGGGAGGTGGGTGGGGCTGAGAGAGCTCCGAGAAGCTGTGACTAGCCCAAGGTCACCCAGCTGGCGTGTGTGGGAGTGCACAGGCTAATCTGAATTCCCCAGAGAAGCCTCCACAGCTCAGGCAGCAGAGCTGGGAATCAAACCCGGTTCCTCCACATCAGAGTGCACCTGCTCTTAGCCACTACGCCACTGCTGCTCATGATTTATTATATAAATAGAGAGGATGTGCTTTATTATGTTTGTTGTAAGTTCATTGTATTCTGGAAGCCACTCTGAGCCCACTATGGGGGCGAAGACTGGTGCAAAAATCAAATAATGGATGGAATTCCTGTTTACTTTTCTGCCAGCATGGTGTAGTGGATAAGAGCAGTGGATTCTAACCTGAAGAACCAAGTCTGATTCCCCACTCCTCCTGAGCCATGGACTCTTCTCTGGGGAATGGGGTTTGTTTCCCCACTCCTATATTCCTGCTGGGTGACCTTGGGCTGGTCACAGTTCTCTCCGAATTCTCTCAGCCCCACCTGCCTCACAGTGTCCACTGTGAGGAGAGGAAGGAGTTCCTCCTCCCCGTCTCCTTCAAAGAAGAATGGCAGACTGTCCTGTGTCCTTCTGAGGGGGGATATGATTGAAGTCTATAAAATTATGCATGGGATCGAAAATGTTGACAGAGAGAAAATTTTCTCTCTTTCTCACAATACTAGAACCAGGGGGCATCCATTGAAAATGCTGGGGGGAAGAATTAGGACTAATAAAAGGAAACACTTCTTCACGCAACGTGTGATTGGTGTTTGGAATATGCTGCCACAGGAGGTGGTGATGGCCACTCACCTGGATAGCTTTAAAAGGGGCTTGGACAGATTTATGGAGGAGAAGTCGATCTCTGGCTACCAATCTTGATCCTCCTTGATCTCAGATTGCAAATGCCTTAGCAGACCAGGTGCTCAGGAGCAGCAGCAGCAGAAGGCCATTGCTTTCACCTCCTGCATGTGAGCTCCCAAAGGCACCTGGTGGGCCACTGCGAGTAGCAGAGAGCTGGACTAGATGGACTCTGGTCTGATCCAGCAGGCTAGTTCTTATGTTCTTATGTCCTCCTTTAAGCTCAAGGAAATAGAAACCGAGAGATACAGGAAGAAGTAGAATGGTCACACACACACACACACCCCCGCCGCCCATGGCTCACCTCTGTGAGACTTTGTGTCTGGGATCACCACGCCCCACGCATCTGCCACGTGGGCCAAGAGCAGATTCGTAATCCTGCGGTGCACCACGTTGTTCCAGTGGACGCCGTCCTTGACCCTGTTGCCCAAGTCATGGCGGAAGTGGAAGTGGAGGTCCAGCACGTCAAAGAAGTGCAGGCTGGCCAAGGTGGCCCCGTAGAAGTTGCCCTCAATGACGTCGTTGCGGATTGACTCGCTCAAGTGCCGCAGCTGGGATGAGAACGGAAAGGGGGGGGGGGGGCTGAACGGCCGGGGAACTGCGGCAAACACCCCACCTTCCCGGCCTGGGGCCCAAATGCGACTAAAACTGCGAGACACAACCGTAGCCCAAAAAAGGGACGCAAAGTTGCCCATATTCGTAAGACGCTGCAAATTATTAACCAGAAGCATAATTTGTAGCCTGTTAGGATCTTACAGACCAATAAGATTTTTTGCGATAGAAGCTTTTGAAAGTCAACGTTCCCTTTGCCAAATAGGGGTGGGTTCCCTTTGCCTGGAAGTAGGGGTGGGTAGCGTGGTGGCCAAGTTTGCAGATGATACCAAATTAT
>NC_059434.1:86103586-86141086 GCF_021028975.2 Sphaerodactylus townsendi | reverse complement strand
GGTGGGGGGGGGGGGGGGTGGGGGGGGGGGGGGGTGGGGGGGGGGGGGGGTGGGGGGGGGGGGGGGTGGGGGGGGGGGGGGGTGGGGGGGGGGGGGGGTGGGGGGGGGGGGGGGTGGGGGGGGGGGGGGGTGGGGGGGGGGGGGGGTGGGGGGGGGGGGGGGTGGGGGGGGGGGGGGGTGGGGGGGGGGGGGGGTGGGGGGGGGGGGGGGTGGGGGGGGGGGGGGGTGGGGGGGGGGGGGGGTGGGGGGGGGGGGGGGTGGGGGGGGGGGGGGGTGGGGGGGGGGGGGGGTGGGGGGGGGGGGGGGTGGGGGGGGGGGGGGGTGGGGGGGGGGGGGGGTGGGGGGGGGGGGGGGTGGGGGGGGGGGGGGGTGGGGGGGGGGGGGGGTGGGGGGGGGGGGGGGTGGGGGGGGGGGGGGGTGGGGGGGGGGGGGGGTGGGGGGGGGGGGGGGTGGGGGGGGGGGGGGGTGGGGGGGGGGGGGGGTGGGGGGGGGGGGGGGTGGGGGGGGGGGGGGGTGGGGGGGGGGGGGGGTGGGGGGGGGGGGGGGTGGGGGGGGGGGGGGGTGGGGGGGGGGGGGGGTGGGGGGGGGGGGGGGTGGGGGGGGGGGGGGGTGGGGGGGGGGGGGGGTGGGGGGGGGGGGGGGTGGGGGGGGGGGGGGGTGGGGGGGGGGGGGGGTGGGGGGGGGGGGGGGTGGGGGGGGGGGGGGGTGGGGGGGGGGGGGGGTGGGGGGGGGGGGGGGTGGGGGGGGGGGGGGGTGGGGGGGGGGGGGGGTGGGGGGGGGGGGGGGTGGGGGGGGGGGGGGGTGGGGGGGGGGGGGGGTGGGGGGGGGGGGGGGTGGGGGGGGGGGGGGGTGGGGGGGGGGGGGGGTGGGGGGGGGGGGGGGTGGGGGGGGGGGGGGGTGGGGGGGGGGGGGGGTGGGGGGGGGGGGGGGTGGGGGGGGGGGGGGGTGGGGGGGGGGGGGGGTGGGGGGGGGGGGGGGTGGGGGGGGGGGGGGGTGGGGGGGGGGGGGGGTGGGGGGGGGGGGGGGTGGGGGGGGGGGGGGGTGGGGGGGGGGGGGGGTGGGGGGGGGGGGGGGTGGGGGGGGGGGGGGGTGGGGGGGGGGGGGGGTGGGGGGGGGGGGGGGTGGGGGGGGGGGGGGGTGGGGGGGGGGGGGGGTGGGGGGGGGGGGGGGTGGGGGGGGGGGGGGGTGGGGGGGGGGGGGGGTGGGGGGGGGGGGGGGTGGGGGGGGGGGGGGGTGGGGGGGGGGGGGGGTGGGGGGGGGGGGGGGTGGGGGGGGGGGGGGGTGGGGGGGGGGGGGGGTGGGGGGGGGGGGGGGTGGGGGGGGGGGGGGGTGGGGGGGGGGGGGGGTGGGGGGGGGGGGGGGTGGGGGGGGGGGGGGGTGGGGGGGGGGGGGGGTGGGGGGGGGGGGGGGTGGGGGGGGGGGGGGGTGGGGGGGGGGGGGGGTGGGGGGGGGGGGGGGTGGGGGGGGGGGGGGGTGGGGGGGGGGGGGGGTGGGGGGGGGGGGGGGTGGGGGGGGGGGGGGGTGGGGGGGGGGGGGGGTGGGGGGGGGGGGGGGTGGGGGGGGGGGGGGGTGGGGGGGGGGGGGGGTGGGGGGGGGGGGGGGTGGGGGGGGGGGGGGGTGGGGGGGGGGGGGGGTGGGGGGGGGGGGGGGTGGGGGGGGGGGGGGGTGGGGGGGGGGGGGGGTGGGGGGGGGGGGGGGTGGGGGGGGGGGGGGGTGGGGGGGGGGGGGGGTGGGGGGGGGGGGGGGTGGGGGGGGGGGGGGGTGGGGGGGGGGGGGGGTGGGGGGGGGGGGGGGTGGGGGGGGGGGGGGGTGGGGGGGGGGGGGGGTGGGGGGGGGGGGGGGTGGGGGGGGGGGGGGGTGGGGGGGGGGGGGGGTGGGGGGGGGGGGGGGTGGGGGGGGGGGGGGGTGGGGGGGGGGGGGGGTGGGGGGGGGGGGGGGTGGGGGGGGGGGGGGGTGGGGGGGGGGGGGGGTGGGGGGGGGGGGGGGTGGGGGGGGGGGGGGGTGGGGGGGGGGGGGGGTGGGGGGGGGGGGGGGTGGGGGGGGGGGGGGGTGGGGGGGGGGGGGGGTGGGGGGGGGGGGGGGTGGGGGGGGGGGGGGGTGGGGGGGGGGGGGGGTGGGGGGGGGGGGGGGTGGGGGGGGGGGGGGGTGGGGGGGGGGGGGGGTGGGGGGGGGGGGGGGTGGGGGGGGGGGGGGGTGGGGGGGGGGGGGGGTGGGGGGGGGGGGGGGTGGGGGGGGGGGGGGGTGGGGGGGGGGGGGGGTGGGGGGGGGGGGGGGTGGGGGGGGGGGGGGGTGGGGGGGGGGGGGGGTGGGGGGGGGGGGGGGTGGGGGGGGGGGGGGGTGGGGGGGGGGGGGGGTGGGGGGGGGGGGGGGTGGGGGGGGGGGGGGGTGGGGGGGGGGGGGGGTGGGGGGGGGGGGGGGTGGGGGTGTGGGGGTGGGGGTGGGGGGGGGTGGGGGTGTGGGGGTGGGGGGGTGGGGGGGTGGGGGGGTGTGGGGGGGGGGGGGTGGGGGTGGGTGGGTGGGGGTGAGGGGGGGTGGGGGGGGGGGGGGGGGTGGTGTGGGGGCTGTGGGGGTGGGGGGGGGGTGGGCGGGGGTGGGGGGGTGGGGGGGTGGGGGGGGGGGGGGGGGGGGGGGGGGGGGGAGGGGGGGGGGGGGGTGGGCGGGGGGGGGGGGGGGGGGGGGGGGGGGGCGGGGGGGGGGGGGGGGGGGGGGGGGGGGGGGGGGGGGGGGGGGGGGGGGGGGGGGGGGGGGGGTGGGGGGGGGGGGGGGGGGGGGGGGGGGGGGGTGGGGGGGGGGGTTGATTCCCTGCTCCTACACATGAAGCCTGCTGGGTTATCTTGGCCCGGTCATAGTTCTTCAGAACCATCTCAGCCCTCACGTGCCTCACAAGGTGTCTGTTGTGGGGAAGAAGAAGAATTGGATTTATATCCCAAAATTAATATAAATCAACAAACACCCTGTGAGGTAGGTGGGGCTGAGAGAGCTCCAAAGAACTGTGACTAGCCCAAGGTCACCCAGGTGGCATGTGTTAGAGTGCACAAGCTAATCTAGTTCACCAGATAAGCCTCCACGGCTCAAGTGGCAGAGCGGGGAACCAAACATGGTTCTCCACATTAGAGTGCACCTGCTCTTAACCACTACACCACGTTGTTTGTAAGCTGCTTTGAGTCTCCTGCCAGGAGAGAAAGGCAGGGCATAGATCAAAACTCTTCTTCTTCACTACGGATATTCCTGGATCTCACATCGTTTCCCTAAAAGCGACTCCCCCCCAGTTCCGCAGCACAGAATCTCAAAAGCTCAAACCATATTAGCAGAGCCAGTGAAGGGATTCGTGCCAGACTAGGAAATGGGAGAACAGGGTTCAAATCCCTCTCAGCCAGGGAAGCCTGCAGGATGACCTTGGATCAGGAGCAGCAGTGGCGTAGGAGGTTAAGAGCTCGTGTATCTAATCTGGAGGAACCGGGCTTGATTCCCAGCTCTGCTGCTTGAGTTGTGGAGGCTTCTCTGGGGAATTCAGATTAGCCTGTGCACTCCCACACACGCCAGCTGGGTGACCTTGGGCTAGTCACAGCTTCTCGGAGCTCTCTCAGCCCCACCCACCTCACAGGGTGTTTGTTGTGAGGGGAGAAGGGCAAGGAGATTGTCAGCCCCTTTGAGTCTCCTACAGGAGAGAAAGGGGGGATATAAATCCAAACTCTTCTTCTTCAGTCCCCCTCTTTCAGCCCAGCCTACCTCACAAGACTGTAGGAGGATAAAATGGAGGAAAGCAAGTTACGCTCAGAGAGCGTAATGGGGCTGATGCCACCCAGCAAGCTTCGTGGAGAGTGTGGATTTGAACCCAAGCCTCCCAGCTTCCTCTCCATCACTATTACATCACAATTCTACAGTATCTGAGGATCTGACTGTAGATTAAGATGTCTTGTATTTCATTTATAGCCTGCCTTTCTACTTGAGATTTAAGGGGGACCATACTGCATAAATCTATGCAGTTGATAAGAGGAGATATCTGATAAGCAATGAAATAGGACTAGGATTTGATTCATAGCAGCTATGTTTTTGCCCCAAAACATGAAATGCTATAACTGGCCACCAAGGCTCAGACCTATAACTGAAATTCTCTAACTGGCCACCAAGGCCCCCCAAATGAGGGCCAATATTTCCACTCTGCGTTTCGTGCCAAGGAGCTCCCAGGCAGCAGGAGGAAGCTCTCCTGTCGCATGGCCAACCACTGCCAGCGAAACTGAGACCATGTTCAGCTTGGTTTAATGGCCTAAAGACCCCCCCCTTGGGTTGCCAACCACCAGGCAGGGCCTGGAGATCCACCTGGAGGTCCTCATACCTCAGGGACCGTCTCTCTCCATGTCTCCACTCGGCCTCTGCGATCCGCAGAGGCAAATTTGCTGGTGGTCTCCGGCCCCTCAGTGATACGACTGGCCTCTACCGGGGCCAGGGCCTTCATTGCTCTGGCCCTTGCCTGGTGGAACGCTCTTCCTCCAGCCATCAGGGCCCTGCAGGACCTTGGACAGTTCCGCAAGGCCTGTGAAACGGAGCTGTTCCATTGGGCTTTTGGGGGAGCCAATCGCTGACTGCCCTCACGCCACCTCCCTGACATGCCATCATCATTGGCTGCCATGTGCTGTGCCTGGTTCCCTGCCAGGGCAGGACAGGAGGTTTCTTTGGACTGCCATCGAACGTTAGGTCTTTCTGCTTTTGCTGATGTTGTATTTAAATTCATTTTGTTTTAATTGTTAGATTGTGCTTATTTCAACCGCTTTATCTTCGTACACCAC
This sequence comes from Sphaerodactylus townsendi, assembly GCF_021028975.2. NCBI lineage: Eukaryota > Metazoa > Chordata > Lepidosauria > Squamata > Sphaerodactylidae > Sphaerodactylus > Sphaerodactylus townsendi. The sequence goes on along the minus strand of NC_059434.1, from coordinate 86,136,299 downwards.
CCAGAGCGCTTTGGGGGTGGGCGGTATAACAAGTTATTTATCATCATCATCATCATCATCATCATCATCATCATCATCATCATCATCATCATCATCATCATCATCATCATTAATTAAATCTGATAAACCGCCCACCCCCGAAGGGCTCTGGGCGTTGTACAACAAAACCACAACTAAAACAATGTGCACAATAAATAAGTGATAAATAGTTAAAACACATAACTCAGAATAAGCAGCATTCTAAAACCCAGTAAAGACAATATTAATAATACTAATGGTGGCTTCCGGTCCCAAGGGCGGGAGGGGACAGACAATACCGAAGATGTCACACCGGTAGTGCCAATGGTGGTACAGCACGCAACACAAGTTGAACTAATAAATAAATATAAGTAGGGGTGGCCAACCTATGGGGCTCCAGATGTCCGTGGACTACAATTCCCATCAGCCCCTGCCAGCATGGCCAATTGTCCATGGGAATTGGCAAAGGGTTGATGGGAATTGGGGGGGGGCACAGATTTAGCAATTCCCATCAGCCCCTGCCAGCATGGCCAATTGGCCATGTCAATTGGCAGGGGCTGATGGGAATTGTAGTCCACGAACATCTGGAGCCCCATAGGTTGGCCACCCCTGCCTGCAGGAAATGGCTGCTTCGGAGGGTGGGTTCTGTTGCATTATAACCTGCTGAGGTTGCTCCCTTCCCCAAGCTGCACCTTTGACTCTGTGGGAACTTCTCAAGCTAGAATTGCCAATCCTACCCCCCACCCCTAGATCCTGTAGCCAGCCCCGGGGAACGTCAAGCTCCACCTGCCCCCAACCGTGGGCTGGACGGAAGGTACCTTGGACTTCATCTGCGAAGAGGAAAGCAGGGAGTCGTTCTGCAGAAGTCGGATGAGGTCTTTATACACGGATCTCTGGACTGCAAGAGACACAGAGAGGGAAAGAGTAAGGGGAGGGGTTTCTGTGCTGTTTCCTGGCATAAGAACATAAGAACGAGCCTGCTGGATCAGACCAGAGTCCATCTAGTCCAGCTCTCTGCTACTCGCAGTGGCCCACCAGGTGCCTTTGGGAGCTCACGTGCAGGAGGTGAAAGCAAGGGCCTGCTGCTGCTGCTGCTGCTGCTCCCGAGCACCTGGTCTGTTAAGGCATTTGCAATCTGAGATCAAGGAGGATCAAGATTGGTAGCCATAGATTGACTTCTCCTCCATAAATCTGTCCGAGCCCCTTTTAAAGCTATCCAGGTGAGTGGCCATCACCACCTCCTGTGGCAGCATATTCCAAACACCAATCACACGCTGCGTGAAGAAGTGTTTCCTTTTATTAGTCCTAATTCTTCCCCCCAGCATTTTCAATGGATGCCCCCTGGTTCTAGTATTGTGAGAAAGAGAGAAAAATTTCTCCCTGTCCACATTTTCTACCCCATGCATAATTTTATAGACTTCAATCATATCCCCCCTCAGTCGTCTCCTCTCCAAACTAAAGAGTCCTAAACGCTTCAGCCTCTCCTCATAGGGAAGGTGCTCCAGTCCCTCAATCATCCTTGTTGCCTTTCTCTGCACTTTTTCTATCTCCTCAATATCCTTTTTGAGATGCGGCGACCAGAACTGGACACAGGACTCCAAGTGCGGTCGCACCACTGCTTTATATAAGGGAACATTGGAAGAGCCTTGCTAGATCGTTCTGATGGTCTGTCTAGTCCAGCATCCCAGCTCACACAGCGGCCGACCAGTTCCTCTGGTGAGACAACAGGGCAGAGAGGCCGATGCTTTCCCCTGATAAGAACAAGGGTGGGGTGGAGGGTGGCACAGATTCAGCAGCAGAGAAAGCTAACCAAGTGCTGGCAACAGGCCAGAACTCTCAGCTTTTATAGCCCATAAAAACACTAAAGCTCCCAAGGAAGATTTAAAAAAAAACCCGAGTAGGGTCCTAAAGATCCATCATCTTTACAAAGCTTCCAAACTTCCATTCCCATCTTACAGATCAGCCAGTGTGGGGTAGAGGCTAGCATCTCGGAGACACAGGTTCAAATTCCCTCTCTGCCACGGAAGATCATTGGGAAAGCCTGGTCCAATCAAATGTCATAGAATCATAGAGTTGGAAGAGACTCCAAAAGGCCATCAAGTCCAACCCCCTGCAATGCAGGAACACACAATCAAAGCACTCCTGACAGACGGCCATCCAGCCTGTTTAAAAACCTCCAAAGAAAGAGACTCCACCACACTCCGAGGTTGTGCATTCCACTGTCAAACAGCCCGTACCACCAGCAGGTTTTTCCTGATGTTTAGGTGGAATCTCTTTCCCTTCACCTTGAACCCATGACTCCTGGTCCTGGTCTCTGGAGCAGCAGAGACCTCCCCAACATGACATCCCTGCAGATATCTAAACATGGCTATCATGTCACCTCTTAACCTTCTCTTCACCAGACTAAACATCCCCAGCTCCCCTAAGTCTCTCCTCGTAGGGCATGGATTCCCTCAACTTAACCCACCTCATAGGGTTGTTGTGAGGATAAAGCAGAGGGCAGGATACTTACACAAGCTGCTGGAGAGAAAAATGGGGTACAAATGATTTAAATAACTAAAGTAAAAGAACGGAGGAGTGAAAGGTCTCCTATCGAGATTTACTAACACACACGCCAAGAACCTTCCCCCTCAGCTGAGATGCCAGGTGGGGGCATCGCAGCTGAATCTTTTTTGGTTCAAAGTACACAGGATGTTGAGACTTCAAAATGGATCTTCTGCGTCTCTTCCACGTTTAGTAGCAGCCACTTGGCGAGGGGTTTCAATTGGACCGGGGCTGTGGAACGGAAAGGAGTTCCCCACTCTCCACCACATTTTTTGATTGAAATCTGGCCCACGGAGCTGCTATTTACCCTCAAGGTGGCAAGAGGCATTACCCTCACTGAGCCAGAATGGAGTCTTTTGCCCACATGGAGCCTTCCATGTTAAGAGGCAATCTATCTCTGGATGCCACTTGCCAGAGGCAACATTGTGAAGAAGTGTATTGTCGAAGGCTTTCACGGCCGGAATCACTTGGGTGCTGTGTGGTTTCCGGGCTGTATGGCCGTGTTCTAGCAGCATTCTCTCCTGACGTTTCGCCTGCGTCTGTGGCTGGCATCTTCAAAGGATCTGATGTTGGGAAAGCAAGTGGAGTATATATATTCACATGGAGTGTCCAGGGTGGGTGAAGAAAACATTGTCTGTGAGCAACAAAGAAGGCAAACAACAATAGTTGAGGGCATCTGAATAGAAGTATGAGTAACAATGAAGTCTATAGCATGGGAGTAACAATGGAGATAGCAAGGTCACTGGTGGAAGCATCTGAATAGAAGTATCCTGGCCTTTGTTTCCTTTGTCTGTGGTCATCCTGTGTTTGTGTGGAGCTGGTTAGACACTGTCTTGACTCTAGTATTTTTCAACACTGGCAGCCAAGTTCTGTTCATTGTCATAGTTTCTTCCTTTCTGTTAAAATTGTCCATGTGCTTATGGTTTCCAATGGCTTCTCTGTGTAGTTTGACGTAGTGGCTTTCCGAGTGGTCCAGAATTTCTGTTTTTTCAAATAAGAAGAATAGAACACGGCCATACAGCCCGGAAACCACACAGCACCCAAGTGATTCCAGCCGTGAAAGCCTTCGACAATACAAGATACTTTGTCTGAAAGGTTTAAAAAATCCCTCAGCAGCTGGGAGCCAAAACGGCTGTGTTTGAAATAAAACAAAATATCCATTAGCAAAATAGCAGCTACAACAGGTTGTAAGGGCCCTACGGATATTTATTCCAGCACATACTTCTGTACGAGAGGACAAACAGTGACTTCCGGACTTACTCGAGTCGCCCAGGATGACAACAAACTTGTTGTGAAGGAGTTGCTGAACCTCCTTTGACTGGAAATTGAGCATCGTAGCCGGCGTGCAATTTCTCAGGGAAGAATAATTCTCTACTCCTCTTGAAAGGGCAGGCGGGGGTCTGAAAGGGGGAAAAAAAAGGTGTTAGGTGCAGACACGTGTCACAAAAGTCCTTGACAGGCGTGCAGTTTGGCCAAGCACTGGAGTTGCCAACCTCTGGGATGTGCCATCAAGTCCAACGCCCCTGCAATGCAGGAACACACAATCAAAGCACTCCCAACAAATGGCCATCCAGCTGCTGTTGAAAAACCTCCACAGAAGGAGACTCCACCACACTCCGAGGTAGTGAATTCCTCTGTTGAACAGCCCTGACAGTCAGGAAGTTCTTCCTAATGTTTAGGTGGAATCTCTTTTCCTGCACCTTGAACCCATGACTCCTGGAGCAGCAGAAAACAGTGTTTTGCTCCTTCTTCGAAGGCTGATATCCCTTTCAAATATCTAAACAGGTGCACTGGTGTCTCCCTTTAACCTTCATAAGAACATATGGGCGAACAAGCCAAATGACCGTGCATCTCAGAGTCCATCTTAGTCTGTGCTCTCTGCTACTTGCAAGGGCCTAGAAGGTGCCTTTGGGAGCTCGCCACATGCAGTGATGTGAAAGCAATGGCCTCTCTGGGCGGCTAAGTTGCTCCTGAAAGCACCTGGACTGCTAAGGTAGCATTTGTAATCTCTGCATCAAGGAGGATCAAGATTTTGCAGCCACAAATCCACTTCTCCTCTATAAATCGGTCCAAACTCCTTTCAAAACTATTATCCAGGTTAGTGGCCGGTCACCCACCTCCTGTGGAGCAGTATCTTCCAAACACCACCCTAATGCTATGTGGAAGAAGTGTTTCCTTTTATTAGTCCTAATTTTTCCCCCCAGCATTTTAAATGGATGCCTCTTTAAGTTCTAGTGCATGGTGAGAAAGGAGAGAGAAAATTCTCTTTGCCGACATTTTCTACTCCAGGCATAATTTGTAGACTTCAATCCTAGCCCCCCTCAGACGTCTCCTCTCCAAACTAAAGAGTCCCAAACGCTGCAGCCTCTCCTCATAAGACTAAACATCCCCAGCTAAACATCCCCAGACTAAACATCCCCAGCTCCCTGAGCCTCTCTTGGTAGGGCATGGATGTTAGCACTCAAAATGGGTTGCCCAACTCCTGCCTAAGCCAAGGAGTGAGGGGGTCTCTTCTTCCTCAAGCCAGAGGAAGAGAAGAGAGAGCAGTTTCCAACTAATAAGCCACAGCTAGTTTTAGAAACAAACAAAGTTTATTCAAACCAGCAAGTGGTCTCTACTACGCCGGTGGAGGAGTCTGCGCTGAATTGGTAAAAACCTGGGCTTGGCAAGTGCCTGTTGTCAGCAGGGTACACTCTAAAGTGGAGGGAGGCATATTCGTTTCTGGGTGCTGAATCATGGGTTACACTAACTTACTGCATCTGCCCCAAATGTTTCTGGAAAATGGGCAGGAGGTTCCTGCAAAGTGCTGTTCTAAAGAAACACCGATTGTTACCATTCACATCTTTACTTCCCCGATTGCAGCATCCCTTATCTATCCGGGAAACTTCTTAAAGTCCGCCCCAAAGGAAACAAAGGGACGACTGAATTCTCCTTTCCTTGGGTACTGGCGCCTCAGACTGGTATGCATGCCCACTGCATGCTCGGGAGTCATTCACCTATCAAAGGAGAACCTTACAGGTATGATTGACAGACAATGGGGGGGGGAGGGGGCTTTCTGCCAGTCATTCCCAGTTTTAAGAACATAAGAACTAGCCTGCTGGATCAGACCAGAGTCCATCTAGTCCAGCTCTCTGCTACTCGCAGTGGCCCACCAGGTGCCTTGGGGAGCTCACCTGCAGGATGTGAAAGCAATGGCCTTCTGCGGCTGTTGCTCCCGAGCACCTGGACTGTTAAGGCATTTGCAATCTCAGATCAAAGAGGATCAAGATTGGTAGACATAATTGGTAGCCATAAATCGACTTCTCTGTTGACAGAGCCTTAGCTGCTGTTAGACCTACTACCTGTCCTCTGGATCCGTGCCCGTCCTGGCTTGTAAAAACTTGCCGGGCGGAGTTACAGACTTCGCCTTGCCGAGGGTCTATCAATGGTTCTCTTGAGCAAGGCAACCTTCCCGGATGGGTTGATGGCCAGGCGAGTGGTCCACCCACTCTTAAAAAGACGATCGCGATCCAGGGAGATCTGGCCACCATCACCGCCCCGTTGCTGACCTTTCGTGCCTCTGGGAAGGTAATTGAGAGAGTGGTGCTGGAGCAGCTTCTGCCTTCTGGATGACACATCGGCTTTTTTTTGCACCCCTTCCAGTCCGGCTTCCAGAAAGCAGGGCATGGGACGGAGACTGTTCTCACGCTGCCACAGATACACCTTGCATCCAGCTTGATCAGGGCGGGATCGGCGCTGCTGCTGTTGTTAGATCTCACCAGAGCGCCGATGTGGTCACCCACGCATCTTTTGACCCATCAGCCTGGCCGGGCCCCGAGTGTGGGGCACTGTCCTTCAGTGGATAACCTTGCTTCTCCCACGCCGGAATCAGCAAGTGAGGTGCGGGGACCAGGCCTCCCGGAGGTGCCCGCTACAATGCGGTGTGGCCCTCAGGGGGGGGTACATCCCCACTGTTATTTAACATCTACAGGCGACCCTTCGCTCAGTTGGTGCGGAGTTTTGGGCTGATCTATTTACCAGCACGCCGATGAAGGCCCAGCTCATTCTGTTGATGGAGGGCTGAGCAGCCACCGCTTCTAAGGCTCTTCAGCAGGCCATTTGGAGGCGGTAGCTTGCCGTAGTTGCTACAGAGCAGGGCTTGAAACCCGAATCCCTCGAAGACGGAGATCCTTTGGCTTGGCTGCCGTGAGGGAGGGGAGGGGCCTTTCATGCCGCCGGTATGGGAGGGGGTCGCACCGGGCACCGTAATTCTCCGTTCGCAGCCTGGGGGTCCACCTCGGACGCCGGTCTCTCTCACCGGAGTGACTCCAGGTGGCTCCATACAACCCGGGCTGCCTTTTTTCCACCTCCGCCAGGTCTGGCGACTGGCCCCCTTCCTCTCCAGAGCGGATCTAGCCTCGTGCGACCCATGCAACGCTTGGCCCCAGATTCTGACGCTTGTAATCCTCGCTTCTACGCTGGCCTTCCCTTGCGCTTTGATCCCGCGACAAAACTGGTTCACCTTGCAGCAGCAATGCCGCTTACGGGCAGCAATTCTCGTGTGAACACATCCAGCCCAGTGCCATGCAGCTGCACGCTTCCCTGCAGAGTCCTGGATCATCTTCGGGCGCTGGTATTGACCTTTTAAGGCCATTCACGGCCTTCACCGAACGTATCTTCGAGACCGTGATCACCCCATATGTCCCTAGGCGGCCTCTTCGATCCGCTGTGGAGGCCAATTTACTGGTAGCCCCTGGCCCCTCGGGCAATGCGGTTGTTCCACGCCGGGCCAGTAATTTTACTGCCCTCGCCCCGGCCTGGTGGAACGCCTTCTTCCTCCAGCGCTGTCCGGGCCCTGCGCGACCTGGCGAGTTCCAAGGGGCCTGCAAGATTTGAGCTGTTCCGCTGGGCCTTTGGATGACCCAGCCGCCAATAGTTCTCGCTCTTGGCCCTCAAATATCTGGGCCACAACTACAATGGCATTGCGATCACGGCGTGCCCCCCTCCACCTTGGGGAGGGAGGGTTTTTTACAATATTGGAACGCTGGACGCCACTTTATAACTTTATATCTTTGTATCTTGAATTTTTATCTAAATTCAATCTTGGGCTTTAAATTGAGAATGTATTGGGAGTTTTATCGCTGCTTTTAATTGTTATTTAATTACACTGTTTTAAATACTGTACACCGCCCAGAGCCCCTCGGGGATGGGGCGGTATAAAAATCGAATAAAATAAATAAATAAATAAATATATATGGGAATGTGTAAGAACCAGGGTGACCTTCTAAAAATTTTCTGAATTGTAGGTCTTCAAATGGAACTGAAATCATGGCCTGGGTTCAAATGGCACTTGGGGGTCTAGGATGCAACCTCAAGAACACACACATACTTCTTTGGAAAGAAAAAGAGTGAAGTGGGTACATATGATTATTCTGTTCACACTAGATATAATGCATACCATGAGGTATAACTTCTCATCAAGTCCTGAATTCCTCAAGTAATAATCATGGATCTCTTTATGAAGGCAGGGAGATAGTGAGTCTTTTGAAGAGTGACATAAGACATGCTATGGTTTTCAGTTGTGTAAGATCACAGAAACATAGGGCATAGCACCCAATAATTGTTTCCTTTCAGTTACTATCTATTATCCTGTATAAGGATGTGTGTTTGTATGTATGTATATATATATTTTATATATATATTGTATATGTACATATGTACATATATTTAGCACTTCCATCAGAATCCTCTATCAAGAGTCATTGGACCATTTCCAACAATGTTGGTCAATATGTCCTCCTTACAAGTGAACTCCCTGAATAGTTGTACCATTGTTTGTTAAACACATATAAATTCAAAATGATTAAAATCAAAAGATTATCACATTTCTTTCTGGATTTTGTGCAAAAAGGGCTCTGGGCAAATTGAGAGAACTTTTCTATTGTAGAAAATCAAGGCTAAAGTGGGCTGCAGATACTAGGTCTTTGTGTTTCTCAAAGCATAGTTTTGAATGTCCATTGCCTATGTTATTATTATGTAATTGCATTCTTTGATTTTCCATGTGTTTCTCTCAAGATTTTGTATTTTATGAACTTGGATGACCATGAATGCCTTTGTGATGTCTAATATATGTCATTGTATTTTAAAATCTGCTCTGGCCTATGGATTATTCACTAATAAATGAACTGCACAAAACCCTCTGTAGCGCAATGCTTTCAAGGCATAAAAAATGTTTCATGACCTTGAAAACAGCCTAACCTCTTTTTCTCTCCTGCAGGAGAGAAAGGGGGGATATAAATCCAAACCCTTCTCTTCTTCTTCTTCTTTTACTGGGACTCTTTGCCTAGAGATCCAAATCTTCTCATTCACACGATCCCGTTTTGTAATCTGCCGGCTGACTGATGGATCAGTTGTTGGGCCCCTGATCCACCTTGAGCATCCCATCATTGCTGGGGTTCCAAATGCCCCCAGGTGCCTCTAAACCCTGTGCTGGCAACCCTAGAATGAAGAAGAAGGCAGCTGACGGCTGAGTCTGGTATTTGGATGGAAGATGACCAGCTTTAGATGTTGGGGGCAGGGGTAAGGCATTTCCCAAAACACAGCAGAGAAGGACAGGGCAGGGAGGGTGGCCGTGGTTGGACTGTTGCAAAACCAAGCTGCAAGTCCTCAAGGGTCAGCTGGCAAGAGCAGAAACTGCAAATATGACCCCCATTAATTCACTGCTTGATTTAGTTTATATGTACTTTTAGCCCACCCTAAACCCAAAGGTCTAGGGCAGGTTACAACATAGGTTGCGACAGGGAAATGCAGGGTCCTTCTTGAATACCCCTGGCCCCTTCCTCTCTCCCCCCATCCCACTAATTTGCGGAGGGGAATCAGAGGTCCCTCTTGGGAGGGGGGGGGGGGACATCCATTCGGCCTTGACGCCTCCACCTGAAGGGGAAGCTGGCTTACCCTGAGCCAATGCTGGGGGGGAGGGGCTCAGCCTCTTCACGAGTTGCCAACTCCCGAGCTCAGCCCAAGAACGTGTGAATCCCCCCCCCCCCCCAAGCAGGGTTAGGAGAGATCCCTTTAAAGAAACAGCCTTGGCTCCAGAAAGGGGCTCAGACGAAGCCAGGCGTCCCAAAGCGGCGGAGGAAAAGGTGCCCCTTCGACGCACCACCTACCCAAGCCGGCAACTCCCGCAAACTGCAGCGCCCCGCACGTGGGAACGCCGCGCCCAGGATCTGCGCCCCTGCCAGTCACGTGCCTCTGGGATTCAAAAAAGGCGCCGCCACAGCGACCCCTGCCGGCGGAACGGAGAAAGGGCCCCGGCAAGGGCGAAATGCCTGCCGATTGGTGGATACCAACCTCCCGGTGGGATCTGGGGATCTCACAGAGTCACAGTTGTTTGGCGGACTATATGTCATGTCATTCTATGACATTTATGTGTCACAAACATATGAAATGTTTCATGTTTTTATCATATACATGTCAGAATAAAATGTCATTGATTATAATTCATATATATGTATGTTATATGTGTGTGTGTGTGTAAACTTATGTCTGTGTATATATACATGTATATATATAATCCATCCATCCATCCATCCATCTCTCTCTCTCTCTCTCTCTCTCTCTCTCTCTCTCTCTCTCTCTCTCTCTCTCTCTCTCTCTCTCTCTATATATATATATATATATATATATATATATATATATATATATATATATATACACATACATACATACACACACACACACATACACATACACACTAGTTTTAATGTTTATATTTTTGTATTGTTTTTTGTTTTGTATTGTTGTTATATTGTTGCATTTTTATTATATATTTATGTCAGCCACCTGGAGTCCCTTGGGAGGATGGCTGGGTATACACACACACGCCCCTGACATAAATGCTATGTATATGCAAATACATACACACACACATACACCTGACATATCTATCCTAAAAAATATAATACCATACGTGTTTTCTTATATTTAGTTCTAACAATATGAATCAATAACTTTTCTACGTTCAGAATATCAATTCCTTCATCAAACAAATCTAAAATTATGACGCCATAGGGATCAGTTTGCCTGGGGAAAATGGCTGCGTTCGGGTGGGGAAGAGACTATGACATTATGACGGATGTCAATCTCCAGGCAGTGCACCAAGCAGGGGTTGGTACAGAAATATATCTGGCAATTCCAAGAGGCAGTCCCATACGACAACCCTGCAAGACAGGCCAGTTTAATTTTCCCAATTTTAATTGTAAGTCAGGGCTGCCAATCCCCAGGCAGTACACAAAGCTGTTACCACAAAGGCTACTAAACCAGGAGCCATCATAAGATCCTAGAGTTGGAAGAGACCACAATGGATGGTCACCTGTCCAGAGTGTTTTGGTCATGTCTTCCTGCATGGCAGGGGGTGGAACTGGATGGCCCTTGTAGAATCATAGAGTTGGAAGAGACCCCAAGGGCCATCCAGTCCAGTCCCCTGCCGTGCAGGAACAGTCGATCAATGCACTCCTGACAGGTGGCCATCCAGCCTCTGTTGAAAAACCTCCCAAGAAGGAGATCCCACCACCCTCCACTGTCAAACAGCCCTTGTTGTCAGGAAGTTCTTCCTAATGTTTTTAGATGTCCCTTTCCTTTACCTTGAATCCCTTGCTCCTTAGAGAGCCGGCGTGGTGTGGTGGTTAAGAGCAGTGAAGGGCACAGAGGTCTCTGGCAATCTTCAGGGCAGATTGATGTGGTAACAGTAGTAGGCAGTTGCAGACAATCGCCTCCTGGCCATCTATGCATTTTGTCTTGAGGGTTGGCGAGCCAGGGCATAAGAACATAAGAACAAGCCAGCTGGATCAGACCAGAGTCCATCTAGTCCAGCTCTCTGCTACTCGCAGTGGCCCACCAGGTGCCTTTGGGAGCTCACCTGCAGGAGGTGAAAGCAATGGCCTTCTGCAGCTGTTGCTCCCGAGCACCTGGACTGTTAAGGCATTTGCAATCTCAGATCAAAGAAGATCAAGATTGGTAGCCATAAATCGACTTCTCCTCCATAAATCTGTCCAAGCCCTTTTTAAAGCTATCCAGGTTAGTGGCCATCACCACCTCCTGTGGCAGCATCTTCCAAACACCAATCACACGTTGCGTGAAGAAGTGTTTCCTTTTATTAGTCCTAATTCTTCCCCCCAGCATTTTCAATGAATGCCCCCTGGTTCTAGTATTGCATAAAGAGTAGGCAATTTTCTCTCTGTCAACATTATCATTTTCATCCCATGCATAATTTGCACTTCGCATCATATCCCCCCTCAGACGTCTCCTCTCCAAACTAAAGAGTCCCAAACGCTGCAGCCTCTCCTCATAAGGAAGGTGCTCCAGTCCCTCAATCATCATCGTTGCCCTTCTCGGGCAAAGAAGTTATCTTATTTGAGACAGTGAAAGCAGGAAGGAGCAGTGACCATATATTGTCTAATTCATAGGTGTCAAACTCGGGGCCCTCCAGATGTTATGGACTACAGTTCCCACCATCCCCTGCCAGCATGATGCTGGCAAGGATGATGATGGGAACTGTAGTCCATAACATCTGGAGGGCCCCGAGTTTGACACCTGTGGTCTAATTGTACTTGTCACTCATAAATCACTAAGGTGTCAGTAGCTCACTTAATTAGCCTGTGGTAATGGTGAACTTTGCGCTCTGTTAATTGTTGTGAATGGTCTTGCGAAGTGATGTAATGTGGAAACGGGGTCATAAAAGGAGCCCAGCTCAACAGAGAGCTAGATGGAAAACGTTGCAACACGACTGCTTGTGTGTTGTTCGCTGCTGCTTTGTATCCCACCGCTACAGAGAAAGTGCACTCTAATCTGGAGAACTGGGTTTGATTCCCCACTGCCACTCGAGCTGTGGAGCCTTATCTGGTGAGCTAGATCAGCTTGTGCATTCCAGCACATGCCAGCTGGGTGACCTTGGGCTAGTCACAGTTCTTCAGAGCTCTCTCAGTTCCATCCACCTCACAGGGTGTTTGTTGTGGGGGGGCAGGGAAGGAGATTGTAAGCCCTTTTAAGTCTCCTTACAGGAGAGAAAGGGGGGATATAAATCCAACTCTCCCTCTCCTCTTCCTCCTCCTCGTCTCTGGAGCGGCAAGAGCTCTCTGCCATTCTATGGCATAAATCAATGACCCACAGAAGGAAGGCTTTTTTCTCTATCACAGTGAACGTTCTGCCTTCCCATTTCGTGGAAGAAGTTTAAAGACCCCTCTCTCTCTCGCCTCCCTCCCAGACTTGGGAAATTCCTGGTTTCCCCAGGCTGGGTGGTCATGGTCTGGTAGTTTTTGCTTCTATGGCTGGCAACTTCAGGGGCACGGCGTGGTGTGGGATGTGCCATGGAGAGAAACACATGTGACCATGAAGAAGAAGAAGAAGAGTTTGGATTTATATCCCCCCTTTCTCTCCTGCAGGAGACTCAAAGGGGTTTGCAATCTCCTTGCCCTTCCCCCCTCACAACAAACACCCTGAGGTGGGTGGGGCTGGGAGAGCTCCGAGAAGCTGTGACTAGCCCAAGGTCACCCAGCTGGCGTGTGTGGGAGTGCACAGGCGAATCTGAATTCCCCAGATAAGCCTCCACAGCTCAGGCGGCAGAGCTGGGAATCAAACCTGGTTCCTCCAGATTAGATACATGAGCTCTTAACCTCCTACGCCACTGCTGCTCCACACATGTCTCCACAGATGCCAGCCATAGATCCAGGCAAAACGTTAGGAGCAAAAACTCCCAGGCAGCTCAGCCTGGAAAACCCACAACAGCCAGTTGATTCTGGCCGTGAAAGACTTTGATAATCAATTCCTGGAAAAATTGGGGGGGTGGAGTGGATCCTGTAGAGGGGGGAATTTGGGGAGGGATCCCAGCAGGGTTGGGATGCCGTCGAGTCCCTTCCCCATGGAACTGAGGTCTGATCTGAAGATGACCTGCCAGTCCCAGAGAAACTCCAGTCCCTGCCTGGAGGTAGGTAACCAAGTCCCACACTGCCTTGATCTTTTGGGGACCCCATTCCGTTTCATAAGCATAAGCATTTTATTGTCATTGTGCACGCACAACGAAATTCACAGCAGCATTCCTCGATGCACACAATTTCAGACTCATATATCATCCTCACTTTCCCCTTCCTCCACCCATCCCTACACAGCCCCAAAAACATCAACACGAAGCTGCGGAGTTCAGCATCGCCACAGCTCTAGAGTAGAAGCTGTCTCTAAGCCTCTTTGTCCTAATTTTTATAGACCTGTATCGTCTGCCGGATGGTCACAGTTCAAAAAGAGAGTGTGCTGGATGAGACGGGTCTCTCGGAATATTTTGGGCTTTCTTTAGGCTTCGGGAATTGTAGAGTTCGTCCAAGGAGGGGAGGGGGCAGCCGATAATCCTCTGTGCAGTAGTGATCACCCTTCTCCAGCAAATCCCCCCCCCCCCCGAAATCCAAGATGGAAGTTGACCTCCAGTTGTTGCAAAGGTCTAGAGCAGGAACGGTGGGTAGAATTTGAATTGGGACCCTGGTACAGAGAAAGGGGGGGGGGAGTTGCTAACCATTCCAGGCTCCAACAAATCCTGTTGGGCGGTTGTCATGAACTGCATAGCTCCCTAACGTCTACCTGATACTTTTCTAGTTATCTTCCAACGTGTTCGCTACTCCACCCGGTTTGGTTTCATCTGCAGATTTCATGAGAGGTCCCTCCACCCCTTCATCCGGATCATTTATAAAAATACTGAAAAGAAGTTGTGCATATTTTACTTTAAAAAATTCACTTACTGGTAGCTTCCTCGAAGTCACTCTTCGATGCGGGCCGCTATCCCTCAGAGGTTAATTTGCGGCTGTTTCAGCTTATCGCTTGCTGCTGGAATTTGTAAAAAGGGAATGGCCTTCACAGCTCTTGGGCGGGATCGACCTTGACAACAATACATTATCCTACTTGGCCATGATTCCTAACTGGTAGCGTCATCTTTTAGTTTGGGAACAAATAGACAATTGAATTCTGGGGTGGTCTGGCTAATTTGGACCCTAGTTGGCTTTTGAGTAACCACCTGATGTGGAAGTAATCTCTTTACAATTTTAGCTCATGTTACCATAGAATCGTAGAGTTGGAAGAGACCCCAAGGGCCATCCAGTCAAGCCCCCTGCCATGCAGGAACACACAATCAAAGCACTCCTGACAGATGGCCATCCAGCCTCTGTTGAAAAACCTCCGAAGGAGGAGACTCCACCACCCTTCGAGGTGGTGTATTCCACTGTCGAACAGGCCTGACAGGAAGTTCTTCCTAATGTTTAGGTGGAATCTCTTTTCTTTCACCTTGAACCCATGACTCCTGGTCCCAATCTCTGGAGCAACAGAAAACAAGTTTGTTCCCTCACCAACATCACACCCCTTCAAATATCTACACGTAGCTATCATGTCACCTCTCAACTGTCTCTTCACCAAACTATCCCCAGCTCTCCAAGTCTCTCCTCTCTTAGGGCATGGATTCCAGACCTTTGACCATTTTTGTTGCCCTCCTCTGGAAGAAGAAGAAGAGGAGGAGGAGTTTGGATTTATATCCCCCCTTTCTCTCCTGTAGGAGACTCAAAGGGGCTGACAATCTCCTTGCCCTTCCTCCCTCACAACAAACACCCTGTGAGGTGGGTGGGGCGGAGAGAGCTCCGAAAAGCTGTGACTAGCCCAAGGTCCCCCAGCTGGCGTGTGTGGGAGTGCACAGGCTAATCTGAATTCCCCAGATATGCCTCCACAACTCAAGTGGCAGAGCTGGGAATCAAACCCGGTTCCTCCAGATCAGAGTGCACCTGCTCTTAGCCACTGCGCCACTGCTGCTTCCTGGACCCGTTCCAGCTTGTCAATATCCTTCCTGAATTGTGGTATATTCCAGGAAAGGTCTAACCAATGCAGAATATTCCAGGTGAGGTCTACCATTCTCTTGATTTTGATTCTTTTCTGTAACACACTTTTTTGCTTGTTATTCTCCTGACTTGACTTTAACGGATCTATTCAAGAACTTTGCTTGCTCTGTGGAACGAAGGCTACGCTAATATGCTACATGGATTATAAGAAGCGGACAATTAGTGGTACGCTGATTTCATTAGTTATCTTTATTAATATGTTGCATCATGCACTGTTGTTTTATACCTGCCTTTGATTGCTTTTTGAAAATAAACCTCCAACTTATTTTTTAAACAGTGTTTGTGTGTTGGTTCAAAAACGGACAGGAGTCAGGCAGGAAGTCTAGATCCTTGATGCACATAGGGGCAAAAAACCCAAACTTCACATACACGCTACAGGGGTCAGTGCTATCAGTCACAGACCAGGAAAGGGATTTGGGCGTCTTAGTTGATAGTTCCATGGGAATGTCAACTCAATGCATGGCAGCTGTGAAAAAGGCAAACTCTATGCTGGGGATCATTAGGAAAGGAATTGAGAATAAAACTGCAAAGATTGTCATGCCCTTATATAAAGCAGTGGTGCGACCGCACTTGGAGTACTGTGTCCAGTTCTGGTCGCCGCATCTCAAAAAGGATATTGGATAGAAAAAGTGCAGAGAAGGGCAACAAGGATGATTGAGGGACTGGAGCACCTTCCCTATGAGGAGAGGCTGCAGCGTTTGGGACTCTTTAGTTTGGAGAGGAGACAACTGAGGGGGGATATGATTGAAGTCTATAAAATTATGCATGGGGTAGAAAATGTTGACAGAGATAAATTTTTCTCTCTTTCTCACAATACTAGAACCAGGGGGCATTCATTGAAAATGCTGGGGGCGGGGGGGGGGGGGTTAGGACTAATAAAAGGAAACACTTCTTCACGCAACGTGTGATTGGTGTTTGGAAGATGCTGCCACAGGAGGTGGTGATGGCCACTCACCTGGATAGCTTTAAAAGGGGCTTGGACAGATTTAGGGAGGAGAAGTCGATCTATGGCTACCAATCTTGATCCTCTTTGATCTGAGACTGCAAATGCCTTAACAGTCCAGGTGATCGGGAGCAACAGCCGCAGAAGGCCATTGCTTTCACCTCCTGCAGGTGAGCTCCCAAAGGCACCTGGTGGGCCACTGCGAGTAGCAGAGAGCTGGACTAGATGGACTCTGGTCTGATCCAGCAGGCTAGTTCTTATGTTCTTGACACAGGCCCAGAATCAAGCCCTGTTGCTCCCCCCCACACACACACTGGACACCTCCTTCCTATCAGATAAAATGCCAGACAGCTCTACACTTTGTGTATTGTTGAAGGCTTTTCATGGCTGGAATCACGAGGGCATTGGGGGTTTTCTGGGTTGTATGGCTGTGTTCCAGTAGCATTTCCTCCTGACGTTTCACCTGCACCTGTGGCTGGCATCTTCAGAGGATCGGATGGTAGTAGAGCAAGTGGAGTGTATATACCTGTGGAATGTCCAGGGTGGGAGAAAGAACCATTTGCATGGGTCAAAAGTGTGAAGGGTGCCATTTGCAAATGTAATTTGCATATGTTACGTGGAATTCACCCATTTTAGCATATGTATCTAAGTATAAGCATTTTTATTGTCATTGTGCACACACAACGAAACTTACAGCAGCATTCCTCGATGCACACAATTTCAGATTCATACCCCATCCTCCCTTTCCCCTTCCTCCACCCATCCCTACACAGCCCCAAACACATCAACACGAAGCCGCGGAGTTCAGCATCGCCACAGCCCTAGAGTAGAAGCTGTCTCTAAGCCTCTTTGTCCTAGATTTGATAGACCTGTATCGTCTGCCGGATGGTCACAGTTCAAAAAGAGAGTGTGCTGGATGAGACGGGTCTCTCAGAATATTTTGGCCTTTTTTTAGGCTTCGGGAATTATAGAGTTCTTCCAAGGAGGGGAGAGGGCAGCCGATAATCCTCTGAGCAGTAGTGATCACCCTTTGGAGCGCCTTCCTATCTGCCACTGTGCAACTGGAGAACCATACACAGATGCAGTAGGTTAAGACACTCTCTATAGCATAGCGGTAAAAGGACACCAGGAGGTTTCCATCCAGTTGTTGCTTCCTTAAAAGTCTCAGATAGTAGTCTTTGCAGAAATTGCATATTCAGTGGCCTGACATTTTAATCCATTCAACTGCTTCATGCAGAGAGACATCCTATGTCTGGATGGTGTTCCCTAACCATTGTCTTGATTCTAGTGTTTTTCACTAAAACCTTTCACTAAAAACAACAGCGAATATCACCTCTATTTGAAAAAAAGAGCCAGTTAGCCTGTTCTGACCCAAAGTAGTAGAAACTTGTGACACCGAAGGACTTTGGATTCTTTCAACAGGAAGGTGGTTTCAAGACTTTCCTTTTCGATCTACAGCAAGTCCCGTTCTTTCAGCCTCACCTGTACAACGGGAACGGAAACTGACCTATCCCGAAGGGCTACAGCAGGGGTCTTCAAACTATGGCCCTCCAGATGTTCATGGACTACAATTCCCATCAGCCCCTGCCAGCATGGCCAAGTGGTAGGGCTCATGGGAATTGTAGTCTATGAACATCTGGAGGGCCATAGTTTGAAGATCCCTGGGCTACAGCGAGGACCGAGAACCGGTGTGATGTAGCGGGAAAGTACTGGGCTAGGATCTGGGCCAGCTAGGTTTTAATTCTCACTTATGGCAAGGAAACAGAGATGATACTGCAACGAGGAGGGGGTTGGACTAGATGGCCTTAATGGATCCTTCCAACTATTCTAAGCTCACGGGTTAGCCTTGAGCCAGTCGGTGACAGACGCTCCCTCTAACCGACCTCACAGACTTGTTTTGAGGATAAATAAAGAGAAAGATATCTATCATTATGGGGTCCCCATTAATGGGAAAGGTGGCATATAAGCGAATTACATACTCACGACACAATGAAAAGCATTAAAAACAGTTTCAAACAGAGTTCTTTAAATCCTTTATTCTTACATTCAACACGTCTTTAAAATATTACAGATATCTTTTCTCAACAGTCTTTTCAAAGAGAATGCACTCCATCTCCCCCACAGAATCCAGCTGTGTGCCAGAGCGTGCCACCAGCTGGCATTATAAGATCAGACTCTCTTAGGAATTTTAAAGCTACATTTAAAAACAAATACATTAAGGCAACAACTTTTGTTCCTAGCAGTGGGCTTTTCCCCTCCCCTACCTGCAAAGAGTCAGAGGTTGTTTATGTAAAATACTAGGTCCATAATACTTTGGTGTTCTGCAAAGAAGGCAAACTAAAAGTGAAAAGACGACATTCAGGCACTTCTGGGAGGGCGATTTTCTTGCCTACGGACTGGCCAGTCCACACAGGAGGTTCAACTGGAAGGACCAGCCATAGAGATGCCACATGGCACACTCCTAGAAGGTCGTCGCTTTTATTTTCATGGAAGCCATAGCTGGATGGGCTAGACCAGAGGTGTCCAACTCTGGCGCTCCAGATGTTCAAGGACTGCTGGCAGGGCTGATGGGAATTGTAGTCCATGAACATCTGAAGCGCCAGAGTTGGACACCCCGGGCTATACCATGCTCACATCTCTCTCGCACACACAATGAACTGAATCATATTCACAGAATGGGAGCTCCTCTTTCGGTCCAAGTTGAGCCATCTTCAAAAATCAATACTTTCAAAGTAAAGTTCCCCAGAAAAAGGAAAGCAGCAAGCATTGGGTTGCGTGTACATTATGGGGAGGGGAAAGGCTCATATAAGCAGGAAAACCCAAGAATAATTAGCATTTAAAATGATGCTAAATTAGTTGGGGGAGGGGAACCCACATGGCACTTCACACCACGATTGTGTGCTGCTCTCATTGGACACCTGGGTTATGAAGACAGCGTGTTCTTCCAAAGAGGAGTAAAGATGCCCAAATGTGGCCCCTCAGGAATGGTTGAACCCCATTTAGAACACGGCCCCCCCCCCCCCCTCAACACACACCTCTGGTCCAGGAGCCCGGACTTCACAGTTTCCATTGTGTGCCCAAAAGACACCCCCAAAGAAGTTTGGTCCCATCATGTTTGCCCCCTACCCAACTCCACAGGAGAGAAAATTCAAGCAACACTGAGCCATGGGTAGGCGGGGCTACCGGCCTCTATATCCGGTGTAGGGGGGTGCCCCAAAGAGCGGATGGCCTCTAGTTCGATCACAAGGGCGAGGGTACGGGCTGTAGAGGTTCCTATCGAAACTGGCGATTACGCGGCGATTACGGCGCCTACCCCGGAAACCTCGAGGTGACCTTGACGGGAGGGGAGGGTACCCCCCCTGTCCTCCATTAGGCATATAATCAGCATGGGAGACCCCCCACTCCCTGCCAGGCCCATAATCAACAGGGAAAGGAGGACCCAACTCCCTGACAGGTGCATGACCAACAGGGAAAAGAGAGGGAGGACCCAACTCCCTGACAGGCACATGATCAACAGGTCCATAGAAACGGCCGTTCTGCATTTCTGTGGGATACCAAAGAGAAAGAAAGAGAGAAAGAAAAAGGTCAAAAAGGAAGGGAATGAAAGGCACCAAAACTTAGATTAAATTCTGGGCACTGTGTATGAGAAGCAGGCTCTTCACCACACACAGACCTACACTTCTTACGCTGTCCCATTCCACGTTACCTTCAAGCTTCCTATTCGTGGTCCCAATGGTTTGCCTGTGGGCTCCAAGGGGCTCACCTTCACATCTGCCAAGTATTTTTTAGAAACTGGGCTTGACCAGGTGGGGATTTTTCCCAGCAGAACTTCTAACTCAGGGGTGGGCAATTATTTTTTCCATGGGGCCGCACAAGAAACAGAAAATGATGTGGAGGGAAGGCCGGGCCAAAAGGCTGAACTCAATTCTGCATAATAGGGGCTGATAAGTGACACACAGGTGCACAGATCAACTTGGAATCAGTGGCAACAGTTCTGCATACAACACTATTTGGCACAAAGAATCACAGGCTTAACCCATCTGCATAGTTGTCCACTGTGACAATCAAGCAAGTGGGGAGACTTAAGTCCCTTGACCTACTTTTTTCATCGACTAGTGCTTTTGAAAGCCCCGCAGAAGCCGGTCGCCTTGGTTGCCTGCTTCTGCGGGGCTTTCAAAAGCGCCTCGCTCCGCAGCAAGGCAGAGAGGGCGAGGCACTTTTGAGAGGTTATCTTTATTTTATAGTGTTATCTTTATTTTAAATGTCAAAAATTATTTGCGGCTCCAAGTGTTTTCTTTGCCCGTGGAAAACGGGTCCAAATGGCTCTTTGAGTGTTAAAGGTTCCCTACCCCTGAACTAACCCATCTTCTCCTTCAGCTTCTTCTTTATTCTGGGGGCATATGTACATAATTTTCTGTATGTATTTATGTTTCCCCCAACTTTCTGTTTGTAAATGTAAAAGTTTGGCTTCATTTAGACCAGGGCCTCGCCGGCCGCCGGGAAAGCGCCTGCCCCGCTCCAACGGGGCGGGCGAGAGGGAAAGCCTGTGGCGCGGCTCAGCTGACCGTGGGCAGTTGGTGCGCCCACCCTGCTCCCTGCAGGGCGGGCAAGGATGGGGCCGGCGGCTCGGTTCGTGGAGCCACAGTGCAAGAGGAGAAGAGCCGCATGCGGCTCTCGAGCCGCAGGTTCCCTACCCCTGATTTAGACCAATCGTTCGTCTGGAGATTTTTATTTCAGGCCCATTTTCAATTGCAAGACTAAACCGCGGCCCGAGCTGGGGAAACAACTTCTCCCTTCCCTCAAAACCGCATCCTCCCAATCCTCCCCAAGATGCAGCTTCAGGATAACAAAAGCTCCAGGCGAATGACACACACGTACCTTCCAGGTGAGCAGGGGGCTCTTCAGAGAAGTTCTCACAGTCAGAAAAGGGGGCACGTTGGAAGTTGGGATCGTGACTGGAATTGCACCAAGTAAAGGGGAAGCCGTTGGCATCCGTGAGTTGTGGATATCTCTGACGTTCAGGAGGAACCGGCGGGTATTGAGGTGAACGGTGCTGGTATGTTGCATTTCCATTCCATGCTATTCCTGCAAAATCAGGAGATGGGGGGAAAGCCATTATAATTATGGGGAGGGGGGGAAAGACAGAGATGGATTTGAATTCCGTTCTGCGCCCTTCAAATCTAAATTATCTGAGCAAAGGACTAGAACAGGATTACCAATGAGGGCGGTGTGGTGTACTGGTTCAGAGTGGTGAACTCTAATCTGGAGAACTGGGTTTCATAAGTGGCGGACTTTTAATGCCAATAAAGGGTTAATAATAATAATAATAATAATAATAATAATAATAATAATAATAATAATAATAATAATAATAATAATAATAATAATAATAATAATAGTGGCGGACTCTAATCTGGAGAACTGGGTTTGCTTCCCCGCTCCTCCACATGAAGCCTGCTGGGTGCCCTTGGGCTAGTCACAGTTCTCTCAGGACTCTCTCAGTCCCACCTACCTCACACAAGGTGTCTGTTGCGGGGAGAGGAAGGGAAATGATTTTGTTAAGCTGCTTATGGTTTAGAAAAGGATATAAATCCAAACTCCTCTCCTTCAGAAGGGAAACTGAATGGATGTGAGGAAGTCACCTTGAGTAATTATCCCGATTAAGATTGAAGAATTAATTGTAATCTGAAGAAGAATCTATCGAAAACGGTTACAGTAGCGCAACCCGTTTATGATTGGATATTCAATTGATGGACTTGGCCCAGACCGGTCCGCATTGCCATATAGACGTACTTCTACTGACTGGAATGCAGTATATGCAGCTATTAACAAGTGATTGATTATCTTCAAAGAAGTTGATTATCTTCAAAGAAGAGGACGAAGACATAGGACCGAGTGAAGAAGACATCGTTTAGTCACCTTGACTATGTTGTAGGGTGATGTGATATGCGTAGTATTGTAAGAGTCCAGTCACGGTTCTCTCTGAACTCTCTCAGCCCCACCTACCTCACAAGGTATCTGTTATGGGGAAGGGAAGGGTTGTAAGCTGCTCTAAGACTCCTTGGGGGAGAGAAAAGCATAGTACAAATCCAGGTCTTCTTACAAACAGATAAGCAAGATGATGGTCAGCTCATGGAGAAGGCTGAAACAGTTGTTAAGTAGGATTTCTTGCGCTTAAGTGCAACAGGAATTCCTTGCTGGTCCTCATCCAATTCCGCCATTCTTTGCACCAGCATTAACAACCGACAAGGATTAGGCAGGCTGCTAGAAGCTAGATGGGAGTCCACCGTGCACGCATATCTCAAGATGCAACAACAGTGCTGCGGGGCGGGAGTCATCCACCTCTCATGGCAAACTCTCTGGGCAGTGTGTTTCCCTACACATCGCAAGGAAAACCAGTGCTTCCATTATCGCTCCAAAGCCAGCCTGTGTGGATCAATGGCTTGAATGACTGGATCTTATAAAAGGGGGTGTGTGTCTCTCTCTTTGTAATATCTGCCCCTGCCTTTCTATTGTTTGCACCCTTTAGTATAAATACATCTGCAAAAGGCAGCATGGTACTGACAGGCACAGCAATGCCCGTCGAAGCCTTAACTGGTAGAATCATAGAGTTGGAAGAGACCACAAGGGCTGCCCAGTTCCACCCCCTGCCATGCAGGAACACATTTCCAAAGGAGGAGGAGGAGGAGGAGGAGGAGGAGGAGGAGGAGGAGGAGGAGGAGGAAGAAGAAGAAGAAGAAGAAGAGGAGGAGTTTGGATTTATATCCCCCCTTTCTCTCCTGCAGGAGACTCAAAGGGGCTGACAATCTCCTTGCCCTTCCCCCCTCACAACAAGCACCCTGTGAGGTAGGTGGGGCTGAGAGAGCTCCGAGAAGCTGTGACTAGCCCAAGGTCACCCAGCTGGCGTGTGTGGGAGGGTACAGGCTAATCTGAATTCCCCAGATAAGCCTCCACAGCTCAGGCGGCAGAGCTGGGAATCAAACCCGGTTCCTCCAGATTAGATACACGAGCTCTTAACCTCCTACGCCACTGCTGCTCCTGGAGCTCCAAAAAGAGATTTCATCACACTCCGAGGCAGTGTATTGCTCTGTTGAACAGCCCTTACTGGCAGGAAGTTCCTCCTAATGTTTAGGTGGGATCTCTTTTCTCGACGTTTGAACCTATTAATCCATGTTGGAGCAGCGGAAAACAAGCTTGCTCCCTCTTCGACATGAGATCACTCCAAATATTTCAACATGGCTATCATGTCACCCCTTACCCTTCTCTTCTACAGATTAAAAATACCCAGCTCCCTAAGTCTGTCCTCATAGGGCAGGGAATCCATACCTTTTACCATTTTGGCAGGGGGGCTTAGAGCTGCAGGAGTGAACTTCACCTCACGCGCAAGACACCCTGCTCAGCCACACACCGGCATCTCTCCCGCTCGCTAGCTATGCCACTGTATTTTTGGTCATCCTCCTGCGTACCCGTTCCGGCTTGTCAATATCCAGATGTTTTTACAATATCTCCAAAATCTGCTGTCAACCCCAACTACAAGAAGAAGAAGAAGAAGAAGAAGAAGAAGAAGAAGAAGAAGAAGAAGAAGAAGAAGAAGAAGAAGAAGAAGGAGGAGGAGGAGGAGGAGGAGAAGAAGGAGGAGGAGGAGGAGGAGTAGTAGTTTGGATTTATATCCCCCCTTTCTCTCCTGTAAAGAGACTCAAAGGGGCTTACAATCTCCTTGCCCTTCCCCCCTCACAACAAGCACCCTGTGAGGTAGGTGGGGCTGAGAGAGCTCCGAGAAGCTGTGACTCGCCCAAGGTCACCCAGCTGGCATGTGTGGGAGTGCACAGGCTAATCTGAATTCCCCAGAGAAGCCTCCACAGCTCAGGCGGCAGAGCTGGGAATCAAACCCGGTTCCTCCAGATTAGATACACGAGCTCTTAACCTCCTACGCCACTGCTGCTCCTCCTCTACAACACAACACTCCCATACAACACAACACTCCTCTATTACAGCTCTAGCTTCCCATGTGTCTGTGATTGACAAACGCCTCTATCAATGCAAGCCACTCACCCTTTAGGGGGATTTTACTTTTGAGCTCGACTCCCCAGGCGTCGGCCACGTGGGTCAGCAACAGTTTGGTGATGCGGCGGTGCGCAAACTGGTTCCAGTGGATCCCGTCTTTAGCCTGCAGGTCCATGAAGAAGCGGAAGTAGAAGTTCAAGTCCAGAACGTCAAACTGGTAGCAGCAGGCGAGGGTGGCGGCTTCGAAGTTGGCCTTCAGCACGTCCCCGGTAGTCGCTATGTTCTTCCTCTGCACGTGGCAAGAGAAGTAGAGGTTTGAGCGGGCGTGCCTCTGAAGACAGCAGCCACAGATGCAGGCGAAACACGAGGAGCAGACCACGGCTAACTTGCAGGCTCAAAAGAATTAGCCAACTGCCTGAAAACAAGATCAACCTGGGCCTATTTGTAAATACAGCAATTATTCAAAGTGGGACAGCGCTTTTGAGCCTGCGACAGCTGTGTAATCATCAGCAAAGAAACACAGTCATAGCCAGCAGCTTGCTAGCTCAGGGAGTTTAAGAACATAAGAACAAGCCAGCTGGATCAGACCAGAGTCCATCTAGTCCAGCTCTCTGCTACTCGCAGTGGCCCACCAGGTGCCTTTGGGAGCTCACCTGCAGGAGGTGAAAGCAATGGCCTTCTGCGGCTGTTGCTCCCGAGAATCTGGACTGTTAAGGCATTTGCAATCTCAGATCAAAGAGGATCAAGATTGGTAGCCATAGATCGACTTCTCCTCCATAAATCTGTCCAAGCCCCTTTTAAAGCTATCCAGGTGAGTGGCCATCACCACCTCCTGTGGCAGCATATTCCAAACACCAATCACACGTTGCGTGAAGAAGTGTTTCCTTTTATGAGTCCTAATTCTTCCCCCCAGCATTTTCAATGAATGCCCCCTGGTTCTAGTATTGTGAGAAAGAGAGAAAAATTTCTCTCTGTCAACATTTTCTACCCCATGCATAATTTTATAGACTTCAATCATATCCCCCCTCAGCCGTCTCCTCTCCAAACTAACGAGTCCCAAACCCTGCAGCCACTCCTCATAAGGAAGGTGCTCCAGTCCCTCAATCATCCTTGTTGCCCTTCTCTGCACTTTTTCTATCTCCTCAATATCCTTTTTGAGATGCGGCGACCAGAACTGGACACAGGACTCCAAGTGCGGTCGCACCACAGCTTTATATAAAGGCATGACAATCTTTGCAGTTTTATACTCAATTCCTTTCCTAATGATCCCCAGCATAGAGTTTGCCTTTTTCACAGCTGCCATGCATTGAGTTGACATTCCCATGGAACTATCAACTAAGACGCCCAGATCCCTTTCCTGGTCTGTGACTGATAGCACTGACCCCTGTAGCGTGTATGTGAAGTTTGGATTTTTTGCTTTAATTTCTGAAATTACTACAAACATGTTTTGAGAAATTCTCATCCTTGCAACTACTGCATTTTCTGTACACCTTGGGATTATTTTTATATAGAACCATAGAGTTGGAAGAGACCCCTAAGGGCCATCAAGTCCAACCCCCTGCCATGCAGGAACACACCATCAAAGCACTCCTGACATATCCAGCCGTTGTTTTATATCCAGCCGCTGTTGAAAAACCTCCAAAGAAGGAGACTCCACCACACTCCGAGGTAGTGAATTCCACTTGGAGAGTTGTGAAGTCTCCTTCTTTGGAGGTATACGATCCTTTGGTTTTTCCTTGCAGAGTCTAAGACACTACACACATTTTTAATGGGATGAATTTATGTTTGTGGTTTGAAGTGAATACAGCTGTTACATTTATTGCTTAAGAAATACATACGAGGCCGGTGCGGTTCTAATATGCCTTTATTTTGGAGTCTATGTTTTTGTACGCTTTAGAAATTCATGGTCGAATTAGGCAGCTGTGAAGTTCTCTATGGCTCATTCCGCACATGCAGAATAATGCACTTTCAAACTGCTTTCAGTGCTCTTTGAAGCTGTGCGGAGTGGCAAAATCCACTTGCAAACAGTTGTGAAAGTGGTTTGAAAACGCATTATTTTGCGTGTGCGGAAGGGGCCTATGATACTGGTTATGGTGGGTTTTCCAGGCAAACAACTTTGGGGCTATAGGCGGCTCAGAAATTCTAAGACAAGGAGGGGGAGGGGGGTGCAGCACAAAATGGCTAGCATGGCAGTCAACTACAAAACAGTCACCGTGGGAGTCTGAGCCATATAGAGGAAGCCCAAGCGCCAGGGATAAAAAGAAATCATTTTTTAAAAATACGCTGGGAAAAAGAAGTACGAGAGAGAATAAAAACGACACTCCGGGGGCAGCTGACACTGAAAAGGTGTTATTTTAATCAGCCCCAAGCATCAGGTCTCCAACAGCCAATCACGCCCTGCTTGGGAAGAGACCCTCAGCTGGCCCCACCCATCCCTAAAAACCCTTGGGCGGGTACCAGGAAACATATCACGAAGCTCATGAGCACCAAGCTGGGGACACCTGCTCCGCACAGAGAAAGCTAGCCTCTCAAGGTGATGTCCTGTCTAAAGCCCTACTCCTGGACATGTGAACATGTCGTATAGAGGGAGGTGTTAAAATACGGAAGTGTTTGGCCATAGAGCTCTTAGTTCAGGAGACTTTGGTATCTCCAGATGTTACTGGATTCATATCAGCCCCTGCCAGCATGGCCAATTGGCCATGCTGGCAGGGGCTGATGGGAATAGTAGTCCATAACATCTGGAGTGCCAAAGGTTCGCCACCACTGCCCTAGACTGCAGCTGAACCCATTCCCAGCTTTATCCCCACTAGACAGTATTTATTTACTTAAGAGTTGGTTTTAATGCCCTGCTTTTTTCTACCCTTTAAAGCAGCTTCCAACCGCCCTGCCTTCCCTTCCTCTCCCCGCAACAGACACCTTGCGAGGCAGGTGGGGCTGAGAGAGTTCAGAGAGAACCGCGACCGGCCCAAGGGTACCCAGCAGGCTTCATGTGGAGGAGCGGGGAAACAAATCCAGTTCACAAGACGAGACTCCGCCACTCTTAACTACGTCCCCAGAGCAAAGCTACCCTCTCTCCTACCCCCTTTTCAAGGAACCCTCCGGTGACGTTGTGGCCGAGTGGCATGGCTGTGTTCCAAATGATGAGGCAAGATGGTGGCAGGATGTCATTCAGCTGCGAGAAGAGTTTTTGAAGGTTCTTCCGGTAATCCATGAAGGGCTTCTTCAGCCGATCGTCGCAAGAATAATTGACGACGTATCTGCATAACAAAATAAAACCGTCAGGGCTCTTGAGATCCTCCGTGGGGAGTGGAAGCTGTCAACCTCAGCCCAGATCTGACTTCCTCCCTTAACTGAAGCCAATTTTTAAGTGACTCATCAAAGCACAGAACCATAGAGTTGGAAAGGGCCACACCAGCCATCTAGTCCAGGGGTAGGGGAATCCCAGGGTTCGAGCCGCGATGCGCTCTTTCTGCCTCTTTGCACCGCGGCTCCACGAAGTCGAACCGCCGTTTTCATCCTTGCCTCGCCCGGTAGCAGGGCGGGCGCACCGCCGCTTCCCTCTCACCCACCCTGTTGGAGCAGGTCAGGTGCTTTCCCAGCGGCCGGCAAGGCCGAGCCGCCGGCTTCATCCTTGCCCACCCTGCGGGCAGCAGTGCAGGCGCACCAATTGCCCGCGGCTGGCTGGGCAGCGCCACGGGTTTCCCCTCTCGCCTGCCTTGTTCAAGTGGGCGGCGCTTCCTCGCAGCCGGCGAAGCCGGTGCCAATGGTTTATCCTGCCCACCCTTTGCAGGCAGCAGGGTAATGGGCGACCACTCGCCTCGCCACGGTCGGATGGCAACGCCAAGGATTTCTCGCCTGCTCGCCGGGCAGGCGCTTCCTGAGGCCGGCAGCGGCTGCTGGCCCTCTTGCCCGCTCTGCAGGCAGGGCGGGTGCATCCATGTGCTTCTCAGAATGAGTGGGAGTAAAAGGTAAAACCCCAATATATACAGTGTTATCTTTATTTTAAATGTCAAAAATTATTTGCAGCTCCAAGTGATTTCTTTTCCCGTGGAAAACGGGTCCAAATGGCTCTTTGAGTGTCAAAGGTTCCCTACCCCTGATCTAGTTTTAGGGAGACTTTTCCCTAGTCAGACTTCCCTCTGTGATGCACCTCTGAAGACACCAGCCACAGATGCAGGCGAAACGTTAGGAGCAAGATCTACCAGACCACGGCCACGCAGCCCGGAAAACCCACCACAACCAACACAGGAAACCTTTCAAATGTCACAGAAGTGTTGTCGTTACCCAAGTTACCTATTGAGGTCCCAGACACAGGAATTGATAATAAGGACATCCGGTGGTTCACCAGTCCTGAAGTCGTCCAAAATCCTCTCCATGTACTGGTTATATGCGCGGGTGATGAAATACAGGCGCACAAGGTGGTGTTCGATTCTGTACTCACGCACCTCTCGATAAGTGGTCTCGTTGTGCAAGTTACCCCCTTCTACGACACGGTCGTTCCGGAAACTTTCGATGCCCTGCAACTGAAGATCAGCGTCAAATACAAGGCTCCCGTGAAGAGTTCACTCCTACCAAGAGTATCAGTCATACAAAGTATTAATACACAGAAATATGGAACCCTGGTGCTGGACGTCCACACAAAAGAGGGAGGACGTCCAGCTGGAGAGGAGGGAGGAGGAGAAGAAGAAAAGGGGGAGGAGGAGAAGATGGAGGAGGAGGGGGAGGACCAAAGGGGAGGAGGGGGAGGAGAAGGAGGAGGAGGAGAAAGACTGATTTTTATACCCTGCTTTTTTCTACACTCACTCTAATCTGGGGAACCAGGTTTGATTCCCCGCTTCGCCACTTGAGCTGGGGAGGCTTATCTGGTGAACTAGATTGGCCAATTGGCCATGCTGGCAGGGGCTGATGGAAATCGTAGTCCATGAACGTAGCCCTGGGGCTGATGGGAATCGTAGTCCATGAACATCTGGGGCGCCAGAGTTGGACACCCCTGATTTAAGACATTTACAATGTATCAAGAAGCGACACTTCTAAACCATCTTGATTAAAAAAACCTACCTATCGGGGCACTAAGTGAACAACAATGCTGACAATTTAACTGTCAAGAGTTGATAGACGCGGCAGGCCTCCAGACGTTAGCCGTAGCTGCCTCAGCCAAACCGTCTTACAGGTCCTGCAGAAGCGCACAAGACCGCACACGGCTTTGGCTGGCAAGTTGTAAGTATTGTTGAAGGCTTTCGACAATAAAAGCCGACACAGCGAGTAACAGGCTTCCCTCTGTGATACACCTCTGAAGATGCCGGCCACAGATGCAGGCGAAACATTAGGAACAAGATCTACCAGACCACGGCCACACAGTCCGGAAAACCCACAACAATCTCAGTGGGAAGATTGGGGAGCCTACTTCCCCACTTCCCACTGACAAAGCTGAGCCAATTCCACCAACTGGATCTTCCTCTTAGGCTTACATTTGTAGGAGAGCATTCCAGATAAAGAGGTCGGTACTTCATCAGTTCTTCCAGCATGGCCAATTGGCCATGCTGGCAGGGACTGATGGGAATTGTAGCCCATAACATCTGGAGTGCCCAAGGTTCGCCACCACTGCTCTACATGATAGATTTTGGCCTAGAATTTCCGAGGCCGGCCTTGGTAATTGTTGCGTTGCTCCTCTATTGAAACAAGCAAACATGAAAACTCCAGCTCACACAGCAGATGGTGAAATCCTGGACGAGCATTACACTTGTCGTCCAAAGCAAGGTTATGTGTAAGAGGTTTACAAGGAAACATAGAGTACAAAGGATCCAAAAGAGAGCGCACTTTGGTTTTTAGCTCCTTCTCGGTTAGCAGTTCGTCGCCCTGGAGAAAGCAGATCATATCTTTATAGATCGCTCGATGATCTGCAAAAAGGAGGAGGAAAAAACGGGCATTGAATACGCACCCACACACAAACATGGAAATTAAGGCAAAGAAGCAGCACGCACGTTTTGCCTTAGAAGGAAACATACTAATTTTATTCACTTCAATTACACCCCAACTTTCCCCCCAATGTTCTTCTCTCCTCCATTTTATCTACACAACAGCCCTGAGAGGTAGATCAGGTTTAAAGTGGGTGACAGCCCCAGGTCATACAGCAAGCTGTTATGGTACAGTGGGGATTCAAATCTGGGACTCCCAGCTCCTAATCTGACACTCTTAACCACTAGATAAGAAGAAGAGTGAGAAGAAGAGTTTGGATTGATTGATACATTGATTGATTGATTGATTGATTGATTGATTGAATCAATCAATCAATCAATCAATCAATCAATCAATCAATCACACTTATAGGCTGCCCTCCCCCAAGGGCTCAGGGCGGTGAACAACAGTAAAAATACAATTCAGAGAGCGCACCTGCTGAGCTAAAGCATTTGCTTGGCAAGCTAAAAATACCCAGGTGGAATCCTGGACATCTTCAGGTGAAAAGAGCAGGCAGAGGTGATAAGAGAGACCTTGAACTCAGAACCTGGAGAGTCGCTGCCAGAGCAGATAACTCTGACTTCGATGGAGTGACATATCTTGTGTGCTTGCTTTTGTCGGGGTTAGATATATCTTAATCACATCTGCGGGGTTTTGGTGGGGCAGGTAATGGCTCACTGGTAGAATATTTGATCGGCACCCTGAGGCTCTCACAATACTAGAACCAGGGGGCATTCATTGAAAATGCTGGGGGGAAGAATTAGGACTAATCAAAGGAAACACTTCTTCACGCAACGTGTGATTGGTGTTTGGAAGATGCTGCCACAGGAGGTGGGGATGGCCACTCACCTGGATAGCTTTAAAAAGGGCTTGGACAGATTTATGGAGGAGAAGTCGATTTATGGCTACCAATCTTGATCCTCCTTGATCTCAGATTGTAGATGCCTTAGCAGACCAGGTGCTCAGGAGGAGCAGCAGCAGCAGAAGGCGCTTGCTTTCACCTCCTGCATGTGAGCTCCCAAAGGCACCTGGTGGGCCACTGCGAGTAGCAGAGTGCTGGACTAGATGGACTCTGGTCTGATCCAGCTGGCTTGTTCTTATGTTCTTATGTGGGTCACAGGTTCAATCCTCGTCATCTCCAGCTCAAAGGACCAGGTAATAAGTGACATGAAAGACCTCTCCTGGAGACTCTAAAGAGCTGCTGCCAGCCTGTGAGGTAGGCTAGACTGAGAGAGACAGCTGAGTGGTACAACATCTCCTGGGTCCTAGATTCAACCCTTCGCATCTCCAGTTAAAGATCAGGCAACAGAAGAAGAGAAGGAGAAAAGTTGGTTCTTATACACAGCCTTTCTCAGCTTTTAAGCAGTTTCAAGGTGGCTTATAATCACCGTCCCTTTCCCTTCCCCACAACAGGTACCTTGTGAGGCAGATGGGGCTGAGAGAGTTCTGAGAGAACTGTGACTGGTCCAAGGTCACCCAGCCGGCTTCATGTGTAGGAGTGGGGAAACAAATCCAGTCACCGAGATAAGAATCCGCTGCTCACATGGAGGAGCAGGGAATCAAATCCAACTCTCCAAATTAGAGTCCACCGTTGATGTGGAGAAGCAGGGAATCAAACCTGGTTCTCCAGATTAGAGTCCGCCACTCTTAACCAGTACACCACACCGGTGATGCGACAGACCTCAGCTTCCCCGGAGAGCGGCTGCCAGTCTGAGTAAACAATAGTGACCTTGCCAGACCAAGGGTCTAATTCAGAATAAGGCAGTGATGACGAACCTTTTCGAGACCGAGTGCCCAAACTGCAACCCAAAACCCACTTATTTATCGCAAAGTGCCAACACGGCAATTTAACCTGAATAGTTTTAGTTTAGAAAAAACGGTTGGCTCCGAGGCGTGCGTTACTCAGGAGTAAGCTTGGTAGTAGTCGGTGGCTTTGCTTTGAAGCAACCGTGCATCTCTTCCAACGGGTGAATCACGACCCTAGGAGGGTTTACTCAGAAGCAAGCCCCATTGCCAGCAACTGAGCTTACTCCTAGGTAAAGGACTGCGCTTTTGTTCTTTGCATGAAAATCAGTGGGGTTTAACAGCGCTTAACAGGGTTACCTACACTGCTTCCCCAAAACGTGGTCTTAGGTTTAATGCTAATAATCGAGCCCAGCGGCCCAGGCCAGCCTAGATGTGTGGCGGGGTGACTCTGTTTGCGTGTGCCCACAGAGAGGGCTCTGAGTGCCACCTCTGGCACCCGTGCCATAGGTTCGCCACCACTGGTATAAGGTAACCTCATGTTTTCATGTACGTTTACCCGGTAAGCATCCATGGCTAAGCAGGGATTCGAATTTGGGTCTCCAAC
>NC_059434.1:86006086-86101086 GCF_021028975.2 Sphaerodactylus townsendi | reverse complement strand
CTGGTGCCCTTCCAATCCTTTGGACACCATAATTCAAATATGGTGCTTATAGGTGTTATTGATTATCGGGGGGGGGGGGGCGGGGGGCGGAATGAAGCACTGAACAATGGCTGAACGTGATCATTTGTTTCCTGTTTTGTCAGGGTTGTTCCCTGCCGACAGATGGAGACATTTTTCTATGGCTCCTTCTGCACACGCAAAATAATGCGTTTTCAAACCACTTTCATAGCTGTTTGCAAGTGGATTTTGCCATTCCGCACAGCTTCAAAGAGCACTGGAAGCAGTTTGAAAGTGCATTATTCTGCATGTGCGAAATGAGCCTATGCGTTTAAAATGTTTTTTAGCTGCCGTTTTACCTTGCAGGATGCAAAGCAAACAAGTATTTTTTTAAAAATTATACATAAAAGCATGCAATTTTAAAATCCCATCAGAAATAAAAATATGAAAAGAAATAAAAATGTTATCAGTCAAATGCAGCCCTAAATAAAACTATTTGCAGCAGCCTCTTAAAGACTGACAGCGAGTGGGGACAGGAGAACCTCTCTGGGGAATTTGTTCTATAGTTGTGGAGCTGCCGCCAAAAAGGCCCTGTCTTGGATACCCACCAAAGCAGGGGTCTGCAACCTGCGCCTCTCCAGATGTTCATGGACTACAATAATAATAATTCCCATCAGCCCCTGCCAGCATGGCCATGCTGGCAGGGGCTGATGGGAATTGTAGTCCATGAACATCTGGAGACCGCAGGTTGCAGACTCCTGCACCAAAGGAAGGATTCGTCAATCTTAATTCCTAGGCAGCAATGTATAGGACATTGGTGGCGAACCTATGGCACGGGTGCCAGAGGTGGCACTCAGAGCCCTCTCTGTGGGCACGCACAGAGTGCCCCCCCCCCCCACATCTAGGCTTGCCTGGGCTGCTGGGCTCGATTATTAGCATTAAACCTAAGACCTAGTTTTGGGGAAGCAGTGTAGGTAACCCTGTTAAGCACTGTTAAACCCCACTGATTTTCATGCGAAGAACTAAAGTACGATCCTTTACCTGGGAGTAAGCTCGGTTGCTGGCAATGGGGCTTGCTTCTGAGTAAACCCTCCTAGGGTCATGATTCACCCGTTTGAAGAGTTGCACGGTTGCTTCAAAGCAAAGCCACCGACTACCACCAAGCTTACTCCCGAGTAACGCACGCCTCGGAGCCAACCGCTTTTTCTAAACTAAAGCCTCAGTATTCAGCTTAAATTGCTGCATTGGCATTTTGCAATTAATAAGTAGGTCTTGGGTTGCCATTTGGGCACTCGGTCTCAAAAAGGTTCACCATCACTGGTATAGGAGAAGACCCCAGTGACCCCATTTCCTTTCTCAGGATGGCCAATGCCTTCCTTATTTGCTTACCCTTCCCTGGGGTTATCACACTACCAATTTAATTTCTTGACTCTGTTCCTCTGCTTTGTTATGGTTTTCTCTCCCAGCTGCTGCATCAAAGGGAAGTCTTCCTCTCCTTATCTGCCAGGTTCCCAGACCCACAACTCTCTGCTGCTGGCACTGAGCCACTGATCTACCAATGCTGCACAGATTTAGGTCTGTTAGTGTGTAACAGACTTCTCTCTGTGATACACCTCTGAAGATGCAGGCGAAACGTTCGAAGATCTACCAGACCACGGCCACGCAGCCTGGAAAACCCACCACAACCAACAGATCTAGTTAGTTCATCACAGCCAAATCTGCGGGTATGGCAAAGCCAGGGCTTGATATGGCCAGATAGGCGTCCAACTTCCATCTTTGCGGGAACAACAGGCCACTGCTTGAAACGCTGATGTAACCCAGACAATTCTTCTTCTTTGTGCGGCTCTGCAGCCCATTTCAGCATACAGTGTGATGCTGCACAAATCTGGCATTCTATAACAACCACCCTGTGAAGGAAGACAGCGACAAGGCGTGGCTGATGCTTCGTTTCCACCCTGCCGTTCTCCCCCGTGGAAACCCAGAGCAATTTACATCACTCTGTTCCTCTCCCTGTTATCCTCACAACGATTTGGTAAGACAGAATAGGCTGAGCCTAAAAAATTTCACTGAGTGTATTAACACAGTCTCAAATGATAATATTACAGTATTAAGGACCAGCACAGAGAAAATGTCAAATTGCGCAGACTCATTGTTTCTTGCAGCAATAGAACAATTCATCGTCTAAACTGTATATGAAGAAGAAGAGTTTGGATTTATATCCCACTTTCTCTCCTGCAGGAGACTCAAAGGGGCTGACAATCTCCTTGCCCTTCCCCCCTCACAACAAACACCCTGTGAGGTAGGTGGGGCTGAGAGAGCTCCGAGAAGCTGTGACTAGCCCAAGGTCACCCAGCTGGCGTGTGTGGGAGTGTACAGGCTAATCTAGTTCCCCAGATAAGCCTCCACAGCTCAGGCGGCAGAGCTGGGAATCAAACCCAGTTCCTCCAGATTAGATACAAGAGCTCTTAACCTCCTACGCCACTGCTGTTATATTTCAGTGTGGTATGGTGGCTAGAGTGTCGCACAAGCATCTTGGAAACCCAGGTTCGAATCACCACACTGCTATGAGAGCTTGCTGGGCGTCCCTGGCCTAGTCACACACTCTCAACCAAACCTACCTAACTGGATTGTTGTGAAGATAAAATGTAAGCCATTTTGGGTCCCTAACAAGAAGACAAGTTAGATTTATATCCCTCCTTTCTCTCCTGTAAAGAGACTCAAAGGGGCTGACAATCTCCTTTCCCTTCCCCCCTCCCACAACAAACACCCTGTGAGGAGGGTGGGGCTGAGAGAGCTCCGAAGAACTGTGACTAGCCCAAGGTCACCCAACTGGCATGTGTTAGAGCACACAAACTAATCTGGTTCACCAGATAAGCCTCCACAACTCGAGTGGCAGAGCAGTAAATCAAACCCAGTTCTCCTGATTAGAGTGCACCTGCTCTTAACCACTACACCATGCTGGCACCACAAGGTCCAGAGTTCAATCCCCAGCATTTCCAGTTAAAAAGAAGGGGAAGTAGGTGATGAGAAAGGGCCTGGAGAATTCCTGTCAATACGGACTCCGACGGCCTGATTCAGCAAAAAGCAGCGTGGTTTCTACAAAGGACCAAAACAGGATGCCAGCCCCTCCTCCTTGCTAAGTTTGACCAGACAGGGCGGTTTTAAGTCGACACTGGATCATTTGTCAATAATGCAGACTTGGTTCTAATTGTTTCTGCTCCCGGACACCAGGCAATTCAGCTGCTTGCTGCATCCTGATACAGTACATGGAGAACCGAACCTTCTGTTCTGGTGTCGAGATAAACATGAATTATGCTCCACGCTCCCTGAAGCACCAATACAGTGATCTCCTCGTCACCGCTTAGCAGGAACAAGGCTCGCGGTGTCCCAGTTCAATGCAGTCTTTTGAAAAAGGAACCTACTTTCTGGGAGGGCAAACACAACTGAACTCTGTGGGCGTTTGGGTCTCTTGGAGATTTTTGCTCATCGTGGGGAAGTTGGCATTTTGGGTTAACAGAGGCAACAGGAAGAAGAAGGAGAAGGAGAAGGAGAAGGAGAAGGAGAAGGAGAAGGAGAAGGAGAAGGAGAAGAAGGAGAAGAAGGAGAAGAAGGAGAAGAGGAGGAAGAGGAAGAAGAAGAGGAAGAAGAGGAAGAAGAGGAAGAAGAAGAGGAAGAAGAAGAGGAAGAGGAGGAAGAGGAAGAGGAGGAGGAAGAAGACTCCCACTCTCTCCTGCAGGAGACTCAAAGGGGCTTACAATCTCCTTGCCCTTCCCCCCTCACAACAAACACCCTGTGAGGTAGGTGTGGCTGAGAGAGCTCCGAGAAGCTGTGACTAGCCCAAGGTCACCCAGCTGGCGTGTGTGGGAGTGCACAGGCTAATCAGAATTCCCCAGATAAGCCTCCACAACTCAGGCGGCAGAGTGGGGAATCAAACCCGGTTCCTCCAGATCAGAGTGCACCTGCTCTTAGCCACTGTTCTTAGCCACTACGCCACTGCTGCTCCCTACGCCACTGCACGATACCGGCCTCCCCCCCTTTTTATTTACTTTTATTTTATGAAAAACCTTTAATAGCCATTCTTTCTTCCGTATAGAGCTCATTATGCATATAACACAGAACACAGGAAAATACAGGAAACCAAAATTTAAATATCACAGTTCAGGTCTGCTTTAGCCAAATGCAGCCTGAAACAAAACCTTCTTCCTCTGCTTTCTAAAACTCAGAAGTGAGGTGGTTCTATTACTTTGGGGCTGCCACGGAAAAGGCCCTGTCTCGTATGCTCACTAAAGGAGCTTCTTTGGCAGACAGGGCAATCAGAAGAACCTCTCTCTCTAGCCCTGTAGCTCAGGCTGCTAGATAGATCTCATCAGATCTCAGAAACTAAGCAAATGAATGTGAGACCATCAAGGAAGTCCAGAGTTGCCACGCAGAGACAGATAATGGCAAACCACCTCTGTTCTTCTCATGCCTTATTATTATGTCTATGAGGGTGCTGTTCGTTGGCTGAGACTTTAGCCCAGTTGTGGCGAACCTATGGCACGGGTGCCAGAGGTGGCACTCAGAGCCCTCTCTGTGGGCACGCGCAAACAGAGTCCCCCCCACATCTAGGTTGGCCTGGGCCATTAGGCTCGATTATTAGCATCAAACCTAAGACCTAGTTTTGGGGAAGCAGTGTAGGTAACCCTATTAAGTGCTGTTAAACCCCACTGATTTTCATGCGAAGTACTAAAGCGCGATCCTTTACCTGGGATTAAGCTCGGTTGCTAGCAATGGGGCTTGCTTCTGAGTAAACCCTGCTAGGGTCATGATTCACCCGTTGGAAGAGTTGCACGGTTGCTTCAAAGCAGAGCCACCGACTACCACCAAGCTTACTCCCGAGTAACGCACGCCTCGGAGCCAACCGTGTATTCTAAACTAAAACCTCAATATTCAGGTTAAATTGCCGTGTTGGCTCTTTGCGATAAATAAGTGGGTTTTGGGTGTAGTTTGGGCCCTCGGTCTTGAAAAGGTTCACCATCACTGCTTTAGTCCTTCACACACACACAAGCTCTTGTGAGTCTCAACTTGCTTTACAGACGAACACGGCCACCCACCTCAAACTACTGGTCCACAAAGTCTTACGCACGCAGTAACCTGTTACACATGTGTACAATCCTGCCCCGTGCGAGGAAGACAATGTGTATCCTCACCTAACAGACAGAAATGTCTAGGGGCTCCTCAGGATTTTCCATTTTTGTTTGACCTGTTCAAGACCCACCCCTCTACTCCCCCTGAAAAGATATTTGGGGAGCGAAGTGTACACTAACAACTAGGGATGCCAACTCTGGGTTGGGAAATTCCTGGGGATTTGGGGGGTGAAACCTGAGGGAGATGGAAAGATTTTGACAAGGCATCATGTCATGGAGTCCACCCTCCAAAGCAGACATTTTCTCTGCCATCTGGTGATCAGCTGTAATTCCAGGAAACAGCCAGGCCCTACCTGGCGGCAGGTAGCCAACCGAATCACACAAATGTATATGGCAGGGGTAGGGAACCTTTAACACTCAAAGAGCCATTTGGACCCGTTTTCCACGGGAAAAGAAAACACTTGGAGCAGCAAATAATTTTTGACATTTAAAATAAAGATAACACTATATATATTGGGGTTTTTTTACCTTTTACTCCACTCATTCTGAGAAGCGCATGGATGAAGTCATGGATCGGCCTCACCGCCGCTGTCACCTACCCTCAACAGGGTGGGCAAGAGGGGAAGCCGCCCAGCCAACCGTGCTGGTGCACTCCGGGTTCTGCTGCCTGCAGGGCAGGCAAGGATGGGGCCGGCAGCTCGGCTCGTGGAGCCACAGTGCAAGGGCAGAAGAGCCGCATGCTCTCGAGCCGCAGGTTCCCTACCCCTGGTATATGGCTAAAGAATAATCATGAGATTTCCAGCTTAGAAGAAAGCACATAAAAACCACAGTGGGTTGCTGATGTTCTTTGGAAAGGGGTGGTCCTAAGCAGGCCTACTCAGAAGCAAGTTCTACATCATTCAATGGGACTTACTCCCAGGAAAGTATCCTTAGGATTTAGTAATTTATTTGTATTGAAATGTAATTGTTTAGTTTTGATTGTGTTTAGTTGTATTATGATTTAATTTTGTTGTACACCGCCCAGAGCCCTTCGGGGATAGGGCGGTATATAAAACTAAACAAACAAACAATAAATAAATAGATCTGCAGTCCTATGGCAAAATTCTCCCATGGTCTTCCTGAAGTTATTGGAAGTTCTGGACTGACCGCATTTTCCCAAGAGGACCTGATAACTGGAATATTTGTTCAACTGCCCTGCTCCATCCGTCTGTTTCCATGGAACTTATCAAAAACCGGATGCCGCAAAAATTCCTCCCGATATTTACAGAAAGGCTGCCCTTGAGGAAAGCTCTTATCTCATTCAGGGAGACACAGAGGCATGGAGGAGAGGCAATGGCATTATTTGTTCAAACACCTCCGAAACAGGGTACCGCTCTCCACCAGTCAATTAAAATCTCAACTTTTAAACGCTACAAATTAACTACAGTATTGACTGAAACACAAGAGAAGGTTTTGTTTTTTCCCACATATACACCATTAAAAAAGCAGGGGGTCATCGAAGAAGAAGAAGAAGAAGAAGAAGAAGAAGAAGAAGAAGAAGAAGAAGAAGAAGAAGAAGAAGAAGAAGAAGAAGAAGAAGAAGAAGAAGAAGAAGAAGAAGAAGAAGAAGAAACAACCAGATCACGGCTACACAGCCCAGAAAACCCACAACAGCTAGTTGATTCTGTTAGAATCTTCAAAGAATTTGGGCAAAGATTGGTGAAGAGACAGCAAAGTTTATTAAAATATGTTTCTTGCAAGCCACTGGCATCTGTCAATAGGGAGGCACCCCAAACTGTCATACATCGCCAGATATATCCCCTTCTAATGCATAGCATGCTTCCCTCCCTAGCTCCTACCAAAGGGGGGGCCAAGGGTTTACAGACTAAGACACAGTCCATTACATTTCTTAGCATCGCTTCTACCTCTTTCCTATACCATACTTGGCTCTCCTCCAAGTATTGTCTTACACCTCCCACTTAGCACCTCTTTCACCTGTATGTTTTAAAGGTTTACAACAACAACAACAACAACAAGAGGAGGAGGAGGAGGAGTAGGAGTTTGGATTTATATCCCCCCTTTCTCTCCTGCAGGAGACTCCGCGATTCCCATAATCTCCTTGCCCTTCCCCTCACAACAGACACCTTTGAGGTGGGTGGGGCTGAGAGAGCTCCGAGAAGCTGTGACTAGCCCAAGGTCACCCAGCTGGCGTGTGTGGGAGTGCCCAGGCCAATCTGAATTCCCCAGATAAGCCTCCACAGCTCAGGCGGCAGAGCTGGGAATCAAACCCGGTTCCTCCAGATTAGATACATGAGCTCTTAACCTCCTACGCCTACATATTTATTTGTATCTATCACCACCAAGGAATTGCAGGGTTGCTATTCAGAGGAGGGCAATTGACTGTGACCAGGCAAGAAAACAAAAGTGAAAAAGTATCTACCATGCAAACAAGTTCTGAGTTTGCACTCACAGGAGGGGAAGTGCGGGGGAGGGGGGGATGTAGCTTACAATCACTATCTTGCTTTGGGCAAGTCCGGACTGGTCTTTTCCAACCAAAATAATGCTTTCAGCTTACAATATATATTCATGTATCACTACAATGCATGCAATACCAATATGAGCAACATGCAAATAGCCCAGATATTCCACAACCATAATTGGGTTTGGGCTAAGGCCAAATATTAGCAACATGCAAATAGTCAAACATCGTTCCGCAATCACATTCGGAAGGCCAAACCCAAACATGATTGTGCAATGATGATTGACTATTTGCGTGACTATTTACACAGGGTGTTAAAGTGGATTGGCTGTATTTGCTCAGCGCACCTTTATAAACCTGGGTACTTAGACCCCGAAAGATCCTGTTGATGAAGCAGCAAAGCTTTATTAAATACGGATACACCGTTTTGCAAAATGGGCATCCACTAATAGTGAGACATGCCTTTTGTTCCGAGGTAAAGTTTTTATTTTATTTTATTTTATGATTTTACATTTTATGTTTTCATTACTACTGATTGTTTCCTGATTGCTTACT
The DNA here is from genome assembly GCF_021028975.2 of Sphaerodactylus townsendi. NCBI lineage: Eukaryota > Metazoa > Chordata > Lepidosauria > Squamata > Sphaerodactylidae > Sphaerodactylus > Sphaerodactylus townsendi. The sequence continues at coordinate 86,092,950 of NC_059434.1, read as the reverse complement.
AGACCTATATGACAGTCATTAAGTGCTGCACCTTATGATTACAAGCTGCAAATCTTTATGATTCTCTGCACAAATGTATTTTCTTTTTATGTACACTGAGAGCATAAGTGCAACTGAGACAATTCCTTTGTGTGTCTGAACAATCACACTTGGCCAATAAAGATTCTCATTCTATTCTATTCCCATTCTAAAGCCGTTTTCATATAATTACATTGCATGTCCTCCTTTTTTTCCTCATTGGTCGGATTAGGGTTTATAGGCTTAAGCTAACATGCAAGTATAATCATGTCACATACAGTCTGATTTATATTTTCCTTTCTTATATCTGTTTATTGTCCAAAATGGATATAACAGGGTCTTTTAGTACAGAAACCCCACTAATAGGTTATCAAGACGTAGGAGATGGATAGGATGAAGACTTTACATTCAGATGCCCTCATCAACCGGTTACCAGGTCACACAACGTTCATCATCAATTTGGCTTTTGCCTGACATATTCTACATCAATTAAACTTTCAACCTGCAAGCATAATAGTTTTATTATCCATTCAGTGCTATATATGTATATATATGTATCTATAACATTATCTGTTCAGTCAATAATATTCATCTGATACCACTCCAGATAGGGTTTCCGTTTCAACCCTTCAGCCAAAGGAGCAAGGAACCCAGAGGAGGAACGGAGAGGCAGATTTCCCAGCTAATAAGCCACAGCCGTAGTTTAAAGAATAAAAAGAGTTTATTTCTCAAACCAACATAGGCCTTGTCAGCACCAGGAGAGCTGCAACTCAACTGGCCCAAGACTGGGGTTCATAAGGGGTTTCAGCAGAACACATCAAAACAAACGCCATATATATTTCAAAGAGATTTTAGGATTGCAACAAATTACCACTTGTCAGACAACTTTAGGAGTTCCCAAACAATGTAAGCTGTAAGTGTAAGACTGTCTGCTCATTTTACATCCTGATTGCTACATTCCTGCATCGATATCAGCACGTTTATGGTACTCTGTATACAAGTGGTAAGACCATTATGTTCTACAGCAGACCTGGGCATTATACGGCCCGCGGGCCACATCCGGCCCACCGGATTGATAGCGGAGCCAGAAGTAAACCTGTTCCACTTCTGGACTTTTGTTTAACTGAGGATTAAAACTATGTTTTATTTTTGTGTTAGGGTGCAGAAGCCAACTGTGGCGATTAGATAGGAAATAGGATTGTAGTTCTTTCTGCATCTGTGATCATCGCCGGAACCTCCTTGGCTCTGGTTGCAGTGGAATCCACCTCGGCCCCAATTCCTGAGCCTGGCGTCCTTTTCATCGCAAAGTGTCCCTGACGGCCGTGCGACACAAAAGAGGACCTCGAGGAAAGCGCACTCGCACTCTCGCCAAACTGCCCTGTCAGGTGCAGGCAGATAAGGGGCCATCGCCATCAAGCCTCCACCTCCTGACCCTGAACACCCTGAAGGATCCCTTTGCGATTCTCCGGCCAGGGTATATCGGCCATCGCCGCCTCCTACCCGGGCGCTGGAAACTCCAAGAAGGAGATGCCCATCGAACTCTGATTGGTTCCTGTATGTTGCAGATGCATGATTGGTTGTTCTTGAATTCTGTTAATGAATGCGTGGTGGCTGTCTCGGTGGGTCTCCCAGGCTCCTCGACGTGGAGAGAGCGGTTTAAGATGTTGTGGCAGGCTGCTAGAAGGTTTAGAGTCCTTGTGGAACAGAGGTTGCTGGCATCTAGGGTCAGCATCCTCTAAATAAACCTTCCCTTTATTATATCACTCTCGTCATGTCGGGTCCTTGCTTTGGGTTCCTGGGTGCTGCCGCAGAGCTGGGCACCTTGGAGCCTGTAAAAGTTACCTGAGCAAAGTGCGGGTAACAGGATGACCCTGTTCGCAGTGCTGGGGAGTGAGGCGTCTTTGGCAGAAGCTCCGCAGCCGGTTCCCTTTGGCTACCGGCTTGGCGAAGCTTTCGTCAGCCTCTCCGCCTTTTGGCCGGCCCTCCACAATCATTTTCTGTTTCTTATGCAGCCCCATGGAAATAATTGCCCACCCCTGCTCGAAGAGCAGAGTAGCCAGGCACTTGCCTTCCAGAGTAAGCAGGATTCATAGCCTTCGATCATCCCCTGCCAGCATCATGCTGGCAGGGGATGATGGGAACTGTAGTCCATAACATCTGGAGGGCCGCGAGTTTGACACCTGTGTTCTACAGTGTGGGCAAGAGGTGTCAGCCATCTGGGCTGTTTACGGGAATGTAGGGGTATCCAGGAGCTGTTATCTTTCTCGCTGCCATGGGTAAATACATTTGCTAAACAAAAGGGGCTCCTCTGGGTCTGCAGATGTAGTAGCTAAAGCTGTTAGCAAAAGAATGTGACTTGTGATCTACATGACATCCCTGCTTCTGGGTGCATGGTGGTCATATACCAGATCTTTAATCTAAAATTCAGTTGCTATCTCTGGGGTGCTGCTCGCATAATCAAGCCCTCTCCTGCAGAGCAGGCGGTGAGCAAAGAGACAAAAACTTTTCTCTTCCGGATCCTTTCCTTTATCGTTGGTGAACAAGAGCACAAACTGCCCACTTCCTGAACAGCTGGGCCAAAAATACCCAGGGTTTTTTAATTTTTTCTCTAGTTAATAGAATCCTTGTTTCCAGATAAGCCAGATCCACATATTCCTATCAGTTTACCAGCATGGGCCAATTGGCCATGCTGACAGAGGCCGTGGATGTGGGAAATCTGTAGTTCCATGGAACATCCCTTGGAGAGTCAAAGAGGTTTTGTTCTACCCCTGCCCTAGCAAGAAGAACCAGTTTGTTTTCTCTCTAGGCAGCCAACGATAATTTTCATGGCACGGTTTACCCCTAGAAAAGCGACACTCAAGAGAAAGCAGTCCGTTCTAGATCAAATCGAGCCCGAATTCTTCCTAGAAGGTAAAATGACGAAACCGAGGCTCAAAGAAAGCCAAAACTCCAGCAAGGAGGTTGACAATTTGACATTTCGGAGCTCATGAAATCACAGGGTCAGGATAGGTGGGAAGCGACTGAGGAGCACAAACTGCCAGGCCGCACGACCCCGAAAAACCCACAACAGCCAGTTGATTTGGGCTGCGAGGATATAGATGTGAACAAAACGTTAGGAGCAAAAACTGCCAAAATCATGGCTGAACAACCCAGAAAACTTCTAACAGACTGTTTGTTGTTATTTTTTGTGCTGTCGAGTCTCAGCTGATGTATGAGGACCAACTGGCCATGCTGGCAGAGGCTGATGGGAATTGTAGTCCATGAACATCTGAAGCGCCAGAGCTGGACAACCTTGCTGTAAGGTTTTCAAGGCAAGAGACCTTAGGGCAGTGGTGGCGAACCTATGGCACAGGTGCCAGAGGTGGCACTCAGAGCCCTCTCTGTGGGCACTTGTGCACACAAAGTTCATCATGTGGGAGGGGGGTGGAAAATCACCCCCCCACACACACACACACATCTAGGCTGGCCTGGGCATGATCCTTTACCTGGGAGTAAGCGGTTGCTGGCAATGGGGCTTGCTTCTGAGTAAACCCTCCTAGGATTGTGATTCACCCATTTGAAGCACGGTTGCTTCACCAAGCTTCCTCCTGAGCAACGCGTGCCTCGGAGCCAACCGTTTCTTCTAAACTAAAACCTCAATATTCAGGTTAAATTGCCGCGTTGGCACTTTGCGATAAATAAGTGGGTTTTGGGTTGCAATTTGGGCACTCGGTCTCAAAAAGGTTCGCCATCTCTGCCTTAGGGGGTGGTTTGCCATGCCCTGCTTCCGGTCGGGGCCCAAATGTTCCTTGGAGGTGGCCCATTTAAATACCAACCCGAACCAGAAACGTTATTAGGAGCAAGTTATTCCAGACATTTGTTTTGGGGATTTTGCAAGGAAAACTCATAAACGTTGCCTGCAAGTCACTTCAATGTATTATCCGTATCCTCTGGGGGAGAGGCACACAATCTAGGCAGGAAATAGGGCAATTCAAAGGTAACACTAGAAATGGGTCGGAATGTGTGAACATTTTGGTCTGTTAAGACATTTGATCTTGGACTGCAAATCAGGGCTTCCTGACAAATGCCCACTTTATGACCCATAAAACAAAGGCCACACTGCAAAGTCCTGCATATCTAGAGTGGAAATCAGCCATTTCTTCCTGATGTTATAAAGGCAGTTAAAACAAGCCCTTTATTAAGCCCCCCCTCCCCGCCCCCTTGGTTTGTATTAAAATTTGATTAATATTTAAAAGTCTTCACATCACCAAAAACTCACAAAGAGAAATCTGACGAAGAGCAAAGTAAACATTCCACAAGAACTCCCAGTTCTGCACCGAAAATTAACACTACAAATAATGTTTTGCCGCTTGCTTTTTAACCAATGAGGTCTAGTTTAGTTTATTTACGGCTAACAACCAGTAAAACAATTCATAAAAAGCCAAACTCCAAATTATTGACAAATGAAGAGATTAGAAAGTTAAAATATAAAGTAACCCACGAAGTACAATTAGATCTTTAGAACCATTACTAATAAAAAGTCTCACTTTTCTCTATTGGTTCTGATTTGAACTGATGCTGTCACAGGAGGTGGTGATGGCCACTCACCTGGATAGCTTTAAAAAGGGCTTGGACAGATTTATGGAGGAGAAGTCGATCTATGGCTACCAATCTTGATCCTCCTTGATCTCAGATTGCAAATGCCTTAGCAGACCAGGTGCTCAGGAGCAGCAGCAGCAGAAGGCCGTTGCTTTCACATCCTGCACGTGAGCTCCCAAAGGCACCTGGTGGGCCACTGCGAGTAGCAGAGTGCTGGACTAGATGGACTCCGGTCTGATCCAGCAGGCTAGTTCTTATGTTCTTATGAACAATTCTTAACCTTCAAAACCGCCAATCATGATTTTTCTTCTATTTTATCCAAATACTCTATCAAAGGTTTCCAACTGCCCAAAGACTAAATTACAGCACAATCCAGGGGGGCGGGGGGGGGGCATCACCCTCTGGATGCAGAGTGGGGTTCCACCAGTATAAATACCCTCTCGGGGCACTTACGCTGGCAGAGGGGCAAATCTTCCAGTACCAGGTCACAGTACCCAGCCCACTGCCCCTGGCTACACTGGCATTTTGGGAAGCAGGGCTGACCGCCGCCCCCAAAGCCATCTCAGCCCCTCAGCAGAACTGCACCCCGATTTTTGTGGCATATCTCTACTATCTCTCTGGGGGAATTGGGTTTTTTTCCCCCCCAAAAGAGATTCCACCTAAACATTAGGAAGAACTTCTTGACTGTCAGGACTGTTCAACAGTGGAATTCACTGCCTTGGAGAGTGGTGGAGTCTCCTTCTCTGGAGGTTTTTAAGCAGAGGCTGGATGAACGTCTGTCAGGAGTGCTTTGATTGTGTGTTCCTGCATGGCAGGGGGTTGGACTGGATGGCCCCTGGGGGTCTCTTCCAACTCTATGATTCCATGAGATCTAACCAGCCTGAGCTACAGGGAAAGAGAGTAGGCACCCAGTGAACTTCTGGAGGGGTCCAATCCAGTGTAGGGGCCACTGTTAAGAAGGCACTCTGCACCCCCCCCCCCGGCCCTCCCCTCCAAAGCGGTGGGGCAGGCAGGCAAGAGAAAGAACCGGCCTTGTCCAAAAAGTGACCTGTGTTTCTTGCATTGTGGCAAGAATGGCCCACTGGCGTATCTCGTACTAATCTCCAGCCACAGAAGCCAACCTCTGATCTGGGTATGTTTATTTTGGTGAAGAGAAGGTTAAGAGGTAACATGACAGCCATGTTTAGATATTTGAAGGGATGTCGGGTTGGTGAGGGAGCAAGCTTGTTTCCTACTGCTGCAGAGACTGGGACCAAGAGTCATGGGTTCAAGATGCAAGAAAAGAGATCCCATCTAAACATTAAGAAGAACTTCCTGACAGTAAGGACTATTTGAGTGTGGTGGAGTCTCCTTCCTTGGGAGGTTTTTAAAAGTTTCGGCACCTGGTAGAGACGATCCTCTTCACCAGGGCATTTGGTTGACTCCCCACACTGAGAGGGCCCCCCCTCCCAAGGTGTCTATACACCTGTCCTTTTTTGGTGAGTGGGTAAGATTTAAGATTGTTTCGGGATGTTTAGGATGGGGCTTGATTGTGATCTGACCACTGTGCATGGTATTTATCATAACCCACCCTGAGACCGCAGTAAAGGGCAGGGAACAGATGCAAATAAACAAACAAATAAGACCAGCTGGTTTGCAGGAGAGTTTGCAGCCACCAGCTGGCCCAGGGTCGGGTTTGGCGGCTTTCACAATCAGCACCCTCCAACCACATCCCCACGCAGCTGCCCCCGACTATTTCTGCAGAAGTTCCCAACCACTTCCTTTTGTTGATTTCCGTTTGCCGTGCAGCTATCAAAGGGCACAGAGGCTGAGCCCGCAAGATGTCTGGGGTGTGTGGTTTTGTTTTGTTTTTTTTTGGGGGGGGGGGGGAAGAGAGAGACCATTCTCTGAAAAGACAAAATATGCCCTTCATAGGCAACAGGACTCTCCCTTTCTGCTTCCACTCCCACACCCTTGTTCGATCTCAATCCTTGAAGCAATACAACAGGCTCTGGATTGTCAGAGGCTTTCATGGTCAGAATCACTACTGTGTTGTGGGTTTTTCGGGTTGTATGGCCGTGTTCCGGTAGCATTTTCTCCTGACGTTTCGCCTGCAACTGTGGCTAGCCAGGAGAAACATCAGGAGAAAATGCTACTGGAACACGGCCATACAACCCGAAAAACCCACAACACACTAGGCCAGTGATGGCAAACCTTTTTGAGACCAAGTGCCCGAACCGCAATCCAAAACCCACTTATTTATCGCAAAGTGCCAACACGGCAATTTAACCTGAATACTGAGGTTTCAGTTTAGGGAAAAAGGTTGGCTCCGAGGCGTGCGTTACTTGGGAGTAAGCTTGGTGGTAGTCGGTGGCTTTGCTTTGAAGCAACTGTGCAACTCTTCCAACGGGTGAATCACGACCCTAGGAGGGTTTACTCAGAAACAAGCCCCATTGCCAGCAACCAAGCTTACTCCCAGGTAAAGGATCACGCTTTAGTTCTTTGCATGAAAATCAGTGGAGTTTAACAGCGCTTAACAGGGTTACCTTCACTGCTTCCCCAAAACTAGGTCTTAGGTTTAATGCTAATAATCGAGCCCAGCGGCCCAGGCCAGCCTAGATGTGTGTGTGGCGGGGGTGACTGTTTGCGCGTGCCCACAGAGAGGGCTCTGAGTGCCACCTCTGGCACCCATGCCATAGGTTCGCCACCACTGCACTAGGCTCTGGATCAGAAGTGTTTATTGGAGAGGTAACGCAGCACCCAGCTTGCAAAAAGCCAGTTGTACCAGACCTGGTTTTTGCACCCCGCTTTATTAGAAACGACAACCCCCATCCCATTTCCCCAAAGAATGTGAGAAAGAGTTACATGGGAGCCTGGGAGGCCCCAAGGTCGGTGACAGACAGAGATAACAACCATCTGCCCCACAGAGCAACAGAAATACTCCGCTTCTCATGGGAGTAGAAGATATCAGCGATAAGCCTTGTTTGGATATCAGGCCCGAGAAGTGAGAGTCAGAACAAAGCAGGAATGTTCCATTAGCAGAATGGTTACCTTTAACAGGCAAGTTACATATATCTTACAGCACTTACATTGACAGGGTTGCACTTCAATCACCCAGATGCCATGACAGTCTACAGTTATACCCCCTTGCCCTAGAATCAGGAATGCACCTCAATCACTAGGCGCCATCCCTCACATCCCCCCATTTTCTGGCCTTCACTTTATTTTCTTTTTCCGCACACCCACACCCCCCACACACAGAGGGAGGAGAGCTTTAGACAGGGAGTTTTGCATAGTTGTCAGGAGGTAGAATTGAAGACAAACAGAACCCAAGCAGGATTTTATTTTTTAAAAAAACAAGGTGTAATGGAGCACCTTCAAGGCTAGCATTTTTTAACAATTCTCACACAGGTTCCCAAGGACGAAAAAGAACATGCCAGCAAGTTGCAACCAACTCCTGCCAACTCCATTTATGGTGCACTCCAGGCAAGAGAGCATCAGAGGAGAATTTGTATTGATATTAAGAACATAAGAACAAGCCAGCTGGATCAGACCAGAGTCCATCTAGTCCAGGGGTAGGGAACCTGCGGCTCGAGAGCAGCATGCGGCTCTTCTGCCCTTGCACTGTGGCTCCACAAGCCGAGCCGCCAGCCCCATCCTTGCCCGCCCTGCAGGCAGCAGGGCGGGTGCACCAACTGCCCACGGTCGGCTGGGCCGCGCTGCGGGCTTCCCCTCTCACCCGCCCCATTGGAGCGGGGCGGGCGCTTTCCCGGCGGCTGGCAAGGCCGAGCCGCCGGCTTCATCCTTGCCCGCCCTGCAGGCAGCAGGGCGGGCGCATCCATGCGCTTCTCAGAATGAGCGGAGTAAAAGGTAAAAAAACCCCTATATATATAGTGTTATCTTTATTTTAAATGTCAAACATTATTTGCGGCTCCAAGTGTTTTCTTTTCCTGTGGAAAATGGGTCCAAATGGCTCTTTGAGTGTTAAAGGTTCCCTACCCCTGATCTAGTCCAGCTCTCTGCTACTCGCAGTGGCCCACCAGGTGCCTTTGGGAGCTCACGTGCAGGATGTGAAAGCAATGGCCTTCTGCGGCTATTGCTCCCGATCACCTGGTCTGTTAAGGCATTTGCAATCTCAGATCAAAGAGGATCAAGATTGGTAGCCATAAATCGACTTCTCCTCCATATTGGAAAATGAATTCACATACCGCCCTCTCCCGAAAGACTCAGGGCGGTGTACAGTAACATGATACAACATTGATAGCACAACAGCAATAATCATAATCAAGTATCAACAACAACAAACATTTCAAATATCAAAACATCAGTAATCACGATACAACAAAATACAGAATCAACAAACCTAGCAGCAACAATCAAATATCAAGCATCAGCAACAACAGAGCATTATAAACAGCATTATAAGCAAAAAAATAAACATAACATTATAATTAACAAACATCAATGGCAATATATAAGAAATAAAACAATACAGCAATGGATAAGCAGCAAAACATATGAATCGGTTAAACATTGCATCTCAAGATGGCGACTTACATACAAACTTCTAAACATTACTAAACTTCTAGACGTATTAAACCTAACGGTAACCCTTAAAATCATAGCAGAAATTAACTGGCATTAGCAAACTTTACTAACTTAATAGCAGCTGCTATCCTAAACACAATACGATCCCCAACAATATACCCTCTACATTCCCTACCTCTGCATAACAACCCCAGGTCTTTCTTGATGACCTCACACCCAAATACCAACCAAGGTGACCCCCTCTCCCTTAGCTCTGGAGTTTTGGGGAGCTGCCCCCCCCCCCCCAAAGCTACCATCTTTCAAGTAATGCAGGGCGCCCACTGGGGCTTTTTTCACTACAACCAGCTAGCACAGCCGCTGCTTGAGAACACAACGGGAAAGATCAGGGGACTCAAGCAAGCGAGCCGAGCCACACGGTGCAAGGAAAGCGGGTTCCGAACCCAAGACAGTCAATCTGGGCAGGAAGAGACATTCCTTCCTGCCTGAAAAGGTGGGTGCACAACTATATACACAACACAAATGCCAATCAAGGCTTGTTGTTGTTGTTGTTGTGCACAAGCACCCCAACAGGTGCTCTAACATAAGCTAATGTAGATTCACACACTACTTGAATACTATAGTTCCAAGTGACGACACGCATGAGCTTTTCTATCGTGCCCAAACCCCCCCAGATCAAGAGTGATCCAGTGAACCACATGCCTGTATAAATCAGCCCTACAATTCACACAACCCATAGGGATGTGGGAGAAAGCAATGCGTTTGCTGTGCACATGAAAACACATGCCACTCCAACCCCTTCCAGCTGTCTGCATTCGCACATCTGGGCCATCACCTTTGTTCCCCGCCAGGTCTTCCCAACGCATTCATGCTCAAACCCCCACAAGTGGATACATCTTCCACCATCTGGAGTCCTATCTCTGATCTTTATTGGTTGATTGTCATGGCTTTCATTACAATTCCAGCCATTATTATTATTAGACTTTTATATCACTCTTTGCTCACAACTTCAGGCCAGTTAGTGACTTATTATTATAACAAGCACTACATCACAGAAGCATTGATATACAGCAGGGGTCTGCAACCTGTGGCTCTCCAGATGTTCATGGACTACAAATCCCATCAGCCAATTGGGCGTGCTGGCAGGGGCTGATGGGAGTTGTAGTCCATGAACATCTGGAGAGCCACAGGTTGCAGACCCCTGATATACAGGTATAGGTATACATAGATAGGAAGAGACATATATACACATCACCTTCATCATAAAAGGCATGGTGAATACCTCCAGGTGAGCAATCACCAAAAATCTGCACCTACTGGCTTAACCGGCTGAATGGCAGCCTGTATTTCACAAACTCTTTCAATAATGTGACATGTTATATTGAGTTCATTGACCTTTTTGGAAATAACTTGTGAAATACAAGCTGCCGTTTATCCGGTTAAGCCCCTGGGTGCAAATTTTGGCGATTACTGACGTCAAGCCAACCTCCCGGTAAGGCCGGGAGATCTTCCTGCATTACAAATGATCTCCAGGCTAGACAGATAAATTTCCCCGAGGATGGGGGGGGGGGGGGGGGAGAACTACACCAGATAGTGGCCGCTAAACCATTAATACCCTGCTCAAGTCCCTCCCCAGGCTCCACCCCATATCTCCAGGAGTGCCCAGCCGGGAGCTGGCAACCCCAAGTTTCCAGCCTTACAATAGCCTTGCAAAGGCAAGCCAGGAGGCTCCCTCCCCCATGTTGCAGCAGCTTCCGTTCCCCCCAAACGACCGACCTCCCTGCAGGTGTGCTGCACGGGAGTCAACCCCGCGGCAGCATTCGAACCCAGGACTCCCTGACGCCAAGCGGAGCCCAGAAATCCCGCCAGCCCCGCTGCCTTACTCACCCGACCTACGACCAGGGTATCCGGGCGGCTCTGGCAACAAAAAAAAATACAACTCATGCGGAGCGCCAGGAAACTCGGAGCAGAAAAAGAAACACCAACTTCAGCCCGCAAAGAGATGCAGCCGGAGGCGGGAGTTTGCCAGTTGGGGGGGGGGGGGGGGGGAATAGGACGGCCCGCCCTTCTTTTGGTTTGGAGCGCTGTCACTCAAGGGCAACCCGGCCCCCTTTTTTGGCAGGGATTGGAAGGCGGCAGGGCCTGGGGGCGTGTGTGTTTGCAACGGGTCCGTTGTCTTGCAAGGAGGGGACGCGGCTCCCCTCCCCTTTTGGGTCTGCACCTTTCGGGGGGGGGGGCCGCTTGCAAAGATTTACATTACAAACTGAGCATGCAAATGTGCTTTGCGGAGACTGAACAGCTGGCGGCGTCGGGCGGGGCGGGGCGGGGCTGGTGGGGGGGGGGGGCTTTTGCAAATGCAAATGTGGGCTTACAAACAAAAAGCGGCAAAACGAAAGCGAAACTGGAGCCAAGCCGAGGCTCCAGCGTCGACCCCGGAGCCGATCTCCCATTGGGTGCAAAGAAACCCCTGCAAATAACGTGGCCAAAGTGTCGTCGTCGTAGCTTCTAGTAGGGCCATGTTGGAAACGTGGGTTCGGGACCCTCAAAAACATGAGCAAAAGTTGGTGAAAGCAGCAATAGTTTTATGTACTGTCGAAGGCTTTCACGGCCGGAATCACTGGGGGGCTGTGTGGTTTCCGGGCTGCATGGCCGTGTTCTAGCAGCATCCTCTCCTGACGTTTCCCCGGCATCTGTGGCTGGCCTCTTCAGAGGATCTGATGTTGGGAAAGCAAGTGGAGTCTATATATCTGTTGGAGTGTCCAGGGTGGGTGAAGAAACATTGTCTGTGAGTAACAAAGGCGGCAACCAGGTCAATAGTTGAGGGCATCTGAATAGAAGTATGAGTAACAATGAAGTCTATAGCCTGGGAGTAACAATGGAGATAGCAAGGTCGCTGGTGGGAGCATCTGAATAGAAGTATCCTGGCCTTTGTTTCCTTTGTCTATGGTCATCCTGTGTTTGTGTGGAGTGGCTTTCAGAGTGGTCCAGAATTTTTCAGAAATTTCATAGGTGGTTCCTATGTAGACTTGTCCACAGCTGCACCAAACGCAGCGCACAGACACGTATCAAAGAACACAAAAGGCACTGCAGACTATTTCAGCCAGAAAAATCAGCAATAGCAGAAACCAACCTGGACATAGAATATTATTTGAAAAAACAGAAATTCTGGACCACTCTGAAAGCCACTACGTCAGACTACACAGAGAAGCCATTGAAATCCATAAGCACATGGACAATTTTAACAGAAAGGAAGAAACTATGACAATGAACAGAACTTGGCTGCCAGTGTTGAAAAATACTAGAGTCAAGACAGTGTCTACCCAGCTCCACACAAACACAGGATGACCATAGACAAAGGAAACAAAGGCCAGGATACTTCTATTCAGATGCTCCCACCAGCGACCTTGCTATCTCCATTGTTACTCCCATGCTATAGACTTCATTGTTACTCATACTTCTATTCAGATGCCCTCAACTATTGACCTGGTTGCCTTCTTTGTTACTCACAGACAATGTTTCTTCACCCACCCTGGACACTCCAACAGATATATATATACTCCACTTGTTTTCCCAACATCAGATCCTCTGAAGAGGCCAGCCACAGATGCAGGCGAAACGTCAGGAGAGAATGCTGCTAGAACACGGCCATACAGCCCGGAAACCACACAGCACCCAAGCAATAGGTTTTTTTAAAATTAAAATAGGTTCTTGCAAGCACAGGTGCTTGTCCATAGACAGGCAGCCACCCCCAACTACACTGTGTAACACAGTTTTATTCTAGTTGTTGTGGGCTTTCTAGGCTGTGTGGCCGTGGTCTGGTGAATCTTGTTCCTAACGTTTTGCCTGCATCTGTGGCTGGCATCTTCAGAGGTGTATCATCGAGAGACCTGCGTTACACACAGTTTTGATCCTCCCCCCCCTTTTCTGGATATAAAAATTATAAAGGTATGCTTGTTGCAAGACCACCGTTGAGAAATATTCATAGCTCTGAACACATTTTTGCAGTTGTGCTCAGGAAATCAGTAAGTGGGTGCTACTGCAACCGCTGCGTTCACTATTTTGCAAGAACCAACCGATGTTGCTTATGGGTGCAGGGTCAACAGTAGGTACTGACCCGCCCACTGAAGCATCAGAGATGGTTCACCCAACTAGCTTTTTGCTGATTATGCTTACTAAACAGAATTTATAAGTAGCACCGTACATAACCAAGTCAAATGGGACTCTTTAGTTTGGAGAGGAGACATCTGAGGGGGGACATGATTGAAGTCTATAAAATTATGCCTGGGGTAGAAAATGTTGACAGAGAGAAATTGTTCTCTCTTTCTCACAATACTAGAACCAGGGGGCATTCATTGAAAATGCTGGGGGGAAGAATTAGGACTAATAAAATTAATAAAAGGAAACACTTCTTCACGCAACGTGTGATTGGTGTTTGGAATCTGCTGCGACAGGAGGTGGTGATGGCCACTAACCTGGATAGCTTTAAAAAGGGCTTGGGCAGGTTTATGGAGGAGAAGTCGATCTATGGCTACCAATCTTGATCCTCTTTAATCTGAGATTGCAAATGCCTTAACAGTCCAGGTGCTCGGGAGCAACAGCCGCAGAAGGCCATTGCTTTCTAAACAGACCTAAACAGAAGGTCGCCGCATCTCAAAAAGGATATTGAGGAGATAGAAAAAGTGCAGAGAAGGGCAACAAGGATGATTGAGGGACTGCGTTTGGGACTCTTTAGTTTGGAGAGGAGGCGGCTGAGGGGGGATATGATTGAAGTCTACAGAATTATGCCTGGGGTAGAAAATGTTGACAGAGAGAAATTTTTCTCTCTTTCTCACAATACTAGAACCAGGGGGCATTCATTGAAAATGCTGGGGGGAAGAATTAGGACAAATAAAAGGAAACACTTCTTCACGCAACGTGTGATTGGTGTTTGGAAGATGCTGCCACAGGAGGTGGTAATGGCCACTAACCTGGATAGCTTTAAAAGGGGCTTGGACAGATTTATGGAGGAGAAGTCAATTTATGGCTACCAATCTTGATCCTCCTTGATCTGAGATTGCAAATGCCTTAACAGACCAGGTGATCGGGAGCAACAGCCGCAGAAGGCCATTGTGTTCACATCCTGCATGTGAGCTCCCAAAGGCACCTGGTGGGCCACTGCGAGTAGCAGAGAGCTGGACTAGATGGACTTTGGTCTGATCCAGCTGGCTTGTTCTTATGTTCTTATGTTCTTATGTTCTTTCACATCCTGCATGTGGCCAGGCTCCCCCAAAAGAGCAATTCCTGGTTTGGAATGACCCACTGGCTGAAAAGTAGCAGAGAGCTGGACAAGATGGACTCTGGTCTGATCCAGCTGGCTTGTTCTTATGTTCTTAAATGATGCTTATTGTATTGTGCTGATTGTATTAATGACAATATACCAAAAAAGGTATTTTGCTGATTGTGCTAATCATGTTAAAGGTTATGATTGTGAGCCTGAGTGGACAGCCGGCCAGGATTGTCCAGACGTGATCAGAAGGGTCTGTTCAGAAACGCCGTAAAATGAGCTGAACTGTGATACAGACTTCAGAGAGTTGGTACCATGGTATTGCTCTCTCCATGTCCACCTGACATGTCAATAAATCTAGCTTGCTATTAGCCATCCTTGTGGGGAGTTTTTAATGGGTAAAGACTTCCATAACATTCTCTCCTCCCTCCAGTCTCTATTGGTCTACTCTAGACCAGTGGTGGGATCCAAAAATTTTAGCAACAGGTTCCCATGGTGGTGGGATTCAAACAGTGGCGTAGCACCAATGGGGCTGGGCGGGGCACGACGGGGGCGTGGGCGGGCATTCTGGGGGCGGGGCATTAATAATTTCTCTGTTACTGTAAAAAACTCTTACTGTAAACAAAAAAGTTCTTAATTTCCAGCTGGTATCTTTCTGTCCATAATTTAAACTCATTATAGCAAGTCCTATCATCTACTGCCAACAGAAACAACTACTTGTCCTCTAATTGACTGCCTGTCAAATACTTAATACTTTCAAATACTTAATTTTGTTTCTAGAAATCAAAAGAAGGAGACTTTTCTTAAACAAGGAACTTTACCATATTTCTAAAACATGTTTTTAAAACAGCCCAACAGGGAGAATTATCCCGTTTTCTCCCTTCGCTAACCAACCACAGAGGAAACAACAGGACTTTATGATTTTTGGACCTAATGGAATTTCTAACGGAAAAGCAGACCCAATTAGTAACCCCCTCTCGGCACATACAGATAATTAGTAACCCACTCTCGGGAACTGGTGGGAACTTGCTGGACCCCACCTCTGCGAGTCTAGACTCAGATATTGGGAGCTGCAGTCTCTCTATTCCACATGCTACATACAAACACATGTTAGCCCTCTACTCGCATGTTTTTGAGACCCCTACCAAAGCATGTGCATTAGCATCTCATTAATCCCACCCAGGGGTGGGTCAGTTACTATGCATTTCCTAATTATGCATGCCCAGTTTGGCCAAACTCTTGACCCCTGGCCTAGTCTTTGAGCCTAGTTCTGGTTTGTTTCTTTGCGGTCAGCTTGTGGTTATTTCTAGCCCCTGTAAGTCATCTGCCCATCCTGTTAAGACATTCGCTCGCCCAGTTCCCCAATTAGAGGGAACAGGATAAGTTCCCCAACTCTTGTTTGGAGAACCAAAAAAAACTGACCAGGACAAAGGCTCTTAAGAAGTCAGTAAGTTTATTAGAGAGAAACAGGTTGCAGTAGCACCCTGGGAGGAAACACTCAACTTTGGCTTTGGAACTGTCCCTTTTATAGAACAGCGTCACGTGCTAAGTCGTTAAATTCCTATACATCGCAGAATTCTTGACACCTTGGAATAACATACAAAAACTTAATGTCCTTCAGTAGACAGAAAGACAGACAGACACATATCACTTTGTGGAATTTTTGACAGGTTAATGATTCTTTGTTATACAGTTGTTTTTCTTTGGTACTTGTCATAAGCATTTTATTTTCCCACTTCATTAAGACAACGTTTCTCGTTTACCAACCTTTGACATTGTTTCAGAGTTCTGGTCTTTGCAAGTGCAACCCCCATGCTCAGAATGGGTTGACCCAGAAAGGGGCGGAGACTCAAAGCAGCAGAAGGCTGCAGAGCTCTTTGGAGGAGACAAGGCTACCAGACTCGGACCTTGATTTGTATAAGCCCTTAACACCTTGTTAAGGGTTTTTATGTTTGTAATGGGTGAGAGTTCTCCTGGAAACCTTCATCATGTTGAATCCTGTTCAGCAAGCCCTTGGAGTCTTCAGGAGCCAACCCACTTGCAAAGAAGAATTGGACTTGGCAATTACAGAAGACTGTAAATTAAGGACTTGAAAATGCAACCTGAACAGGACCTTGAAATGTGATGTTAAATGTTGATGTGATATGTTGTATGTTAAGAAAGTAAATCATTTTGCTTTTAAAATTTGTTGTTGCAAATTCATTCCAAGTTCTGCCCCACAGAACCCACAAGCTGAGGTTACACAAGCTTGCATATAATGACAGAGCAAAGAAGCTAAGAAGAAATATTGGTAAGCCTAAAACAAAATACAACCTTCATCTTCTCCTAAATGCTAATGATACATATACCTCTAAACCAGGGGTAGGGAACCTTTAACACTCAAAGAGCTATTTGGACCCGTTTTCCATGGGAAAAGAAAACAGTTGGAGCCGCAAATAATTTTTGACATTTAAAATGAAGATAACACTGTATATATTGGGTTTTTTTACCTTTTACTCCGCTCATTCTGAGAAGCGCATGGATGTGTCCACCCTGCTGCCTGCAGGGCGGGCAAGGATGGGGCCAGTGGCTCGGCCTCACTGGCCGCCGGGAAAGCGCCCACCCCGCTCCAACGGGGCAGGCGAGAGGGGAAGCCCGCGGCACGGCCCATCCGGCTGCGGGCAGTTGCTGCGCCCGCCCTGCTGCCTGCAGGGCAGGCAAGGATGGGGCCAGCAGCTCGGCTTGTGGAGCCGCAGTGCAAGGGCAGAAGAGCCGCATGTGGCTCTCGAGCCACAGGTTCCCTACCCCTGCTCTTAACTATCTTCCTCCTAAGTGGTTAGGGTTAACCCTAATCAACAATAAGCTTAGATATCCATGCTGCTTGACTTCTTATTCAGTTCAAACTGAGAATCAGAAGTTTTCTTATTTCTAAAAGTGAGTAGCTACTAAGTGACTGTGGCAGCGGTGATGTCCACTCACCTGGATAGCTTTAAAAGGGGCTTGGACAGATTTATGGAGGAGAAGTCGATCTGTGGCTACCAATCTTGATCCTCCTTGATCTGAGATTGCAAATGCCTTAACAGACCAGGTGCTCGGGAGCAACAGCCGCAGAAGGCCATTGCTCTCACCTCCTGCCTGTGAGCTCCCAAAGGCACCTGTTGGGCCACTGCGAGGAGCAGAGTGCTGGACTAGATGGACTCTGGTCTGATCCAGCAGGCTCTTTCTTATGTCCTTATGACTAATAAAAGTAAGCAAATAATATAAAATGGAAAGATTAGTAAATGCAATTTTATATAAGTAATTAATCAATGCAATTAATTCTCAGTGATGACAGTTTTATATATATTATGCTGAAATAGCTTTCCTCTCTTGGTTCGTAAAAACATCTTAGCCTTGTAAGATATAACACATGTTGCTTTTTCAGTAGTATGAAATATTCAGCTGTAATCAGTTTTATATAAAATAGAGAGTGGCCAAACTGTCTGTTCACCCCTGAGTGAACAGTTGTCTGGCCGATTGCACTCAAGGAATCATAGTAGATCACCCCTAACTAAATAACGGAGTGAGATGTTTAAATAGATATATATATAGTGAATGGACATTGAAATCTATTATGCTCTGTGTCTTAACTCAGTCCAGATTAACAAGAAGATAGCCAAAAACCAGGAAAGAGAGAGCGCCAGATGGCTGAATATAATTGACTGAATAGATAATTCTATGCCCCTTCTACTCTATTCCTCCGGTTTTCGGAGTCCCCCTGTCATCTAGGGGACCCACTTTTGTTACTGTCTTGTTCCCCCTTTTTTGGGACGATTTAATCTGGGGTATTGCTGACGCCATTTTACTGAATTACTGCTGCGTTTTAAATATTTAAACTTTTAAACTTACATTTTAATTTAATGGGGTTTTGTTTATATACTGTATGTGGAATCCATGTTGTACACCGCCCAGAGCCCTTTGGGAACTGGGCGGTATAGAAATCCCATAAATAAATAAATAAAATAAAATAATGTACTCGTCGATGTGGGCGTCTGAATGTAAAGTCTTCATCCTATCTATCTCATAAGTCTTGATAACCTATTAGTGGGGTTTCTGTACTAAAAGCCCCTATTATATCCATTTTGGACAATGAATGGATACAAGAAAGGAAAATATAAATCAGAGCATGGAATCGAACGCATGCAGGCGTTCGATTGGCCTCTAGGGGGGAGCAGAGAGCTCGTCTCTTCGACCTGCGCCCTCGGGCAAGATGGCGGCGGCGGCTTCGTTCCGCCCGCTTGGCTGGGACGGGCAGTGAGGGCGGAAGTGCTTGGGCAGAAGCGCAGAGGAGCCTCCCCAGCCATGGACTGCTACACGGCGGACTGGAACCCTTTGGGGGATGAGACTTACTACCGGTCCGTGAGTTGACCTCCCCACTCCCAACCCCCTGCCCCGTCTTTCACGAGATGCAATGTAGCTCTCCTTTGCAGCCCCAGCCCCAAATCCACGCCCTCCACCGCCTTCCAATAACAATGTAAAGGATTTTCTTGCTTTGCTTTGCTTTGCTTTGCTGCAGCTTTCACAACAACCTTGCGAGGTGGGCCACTGTCGTGAAGCCTACATTCCCAAGCTCCTTTCTCTCGCCCTGCTGTGGCAGAAGCTGTCACAAGATTCTTAGCCATTTTGCTTACTCTGGTTGCCAATTATATCATAATGTTATTGGCTGGCCAAAAGGCCGTAATAATAAATATCTATCTACCTATCTATCTATCATAATGTTATGCTTATTGACGTTTGGTTGTGGTGGGTTTTCCGGGCTGTGTGGCCGTGGTCTGGTAGATCTTGCTCCTAACGTTTCGCCTGCATCTGTGGCTGCATCTTCAGAGGTGTATCACAGAGAGAAGTCTGTTACACACTGTGTCTAGTCAGTGTGTTGGTGTTTATTGATGTTTGTTGGTTGACTGTGTCCAATTGATGCTGCTATTCATTGTTGTTTGCCTCCCTGAGCCCTACCGGGGAGGGCGGGATACAAATTGAATCAATCAATCAATCAAAATCAATCAAATTGAATCAATCAATTCTGGGTTGGGACATTCCTGAAGATTTGGGGAGGGGGGGTGGAAGCTGGAGAGAGCAGAGTTTCCTCAGTGGGGTATAATGGCATGAGCCCACCCTCCAAAGTGGCATTTCCAGGGGAAATGTCCCCGATAGTCTGGAAATCAGTGGTAATCCTAGGAAGTCTGGCCCTGCTTGGAGCATATAATCAAAAAGGATATTCTGTACCTTTAAGACTCAAGTACTGTGAAACACAGTTTCCTGAAATAATAGTCATTTATTATTTTATAATAGGTAATGTGACTTCTCTTTAGGATATTTTGTGTGTATGTTTCTACAGATGGGGCCATTGAAGATGTTCATGAGGCATAACCTAACCCAGGGGTTAGCTCACCCCTTGCATGCTGTATACTTATCTTATATACTTATCTTATATCCATGTAAATATTTCTTTTTGTTTGAGTTATATCATTGTAAGGGCATAAGAAGAAGAAGAAGAGTTTGGATTTATATCCCCCCTTTCTCTCCTGTAGGAGACTCAAAGGGGCTTCAATCTCCTTGCTCTTGCTCCCTCACAACAAACACCCTGTGAGGTGGGTGGGGCTGAGAGAGCTCCAAAAAGCTGTGACTAGCCCAAGGTCACCCAGCTGGCGTGTGTGGAAGTGTACAGGCTAATCTGAATTCCCCAGATAAGCCTCCACAGCTCAGGCGGAAGAGCTGGGAATCAAACCCGGTTCCTCCAGATTAGATACATGAGCTCTTAGCCTCCTACGCCACTGCTGCTCCTTATAAAAATTGTTGCTGTAGTAAAAATGCCATTGTGAAGGTAGCAATGCCTATGTGTTTGTCAAGCATTATTTAAGGAATCTGTTTCACAGTACTTGAGCTTTAAAGGTTCAAAATATTCTTTTTGATAACTTTCAGGTGTACCTACCCTTTTTTAATGGAGTACATTATCAAGTAAGAGCACAACCCTCCCCTAATGCAAAAGGAAAATACAAAATCTGTAAATGGTAATCAAAATGGTCAATTTCAGCATTAGACACGCCGCATTCACAGCCCAACAGATACAGGTCACATCTGTTAATGATAGCACAGTATTTTGGAAAAATGCCCGAACATAGTGATCCCAAAGCAAACTGTGGGTGAGATAGAAATACGCTGCTGCGTATGTGGATTAAATTTCACAAAATACGGGTGCATCCAGACACCTGTCCTATTTACCTGTGGGATTTGCGGAATCCGTCGTGGATTTTCAACATATTTACCGGTGTGGTGTAGTGGTTCAGAACGGCAGACTCAAATCTGGAGAACCAGGTCTGATTCCCCATTTTTCCACATAATCAGCAGACTCTTATTTGGAAAACTGGGTTTGTTTCCCTCCTCCTGCACATGAAGCCTGCTGGGTGACCTTGGGTC
This sequence comes from Sphaerodactylus townsendi, assembly GCF_021028975.2. Taxonomy (NCBI): domain Eukaryota; kingdom Metazoa; phylum Chordata; class Lepidosauria; order Squamata; family Sphaerodactylidae; genus Sphaerodactylus; species Sphaerodactylus townsendi. The sequence goes on along the minus strand of NC_059434.1, from coordinate 86,072,135 downwards.
AGTCACAGTTCTCTCCAAACTCTCTCAGCCTCACTTACCTCAATAAGTGTCTGTTGTAGGGAGAGGAAGGGAAAGGAATTTGTAAGCCACTTTGAGATTCCTTACAGGAGAGAAAAGTGGGGTATAAGTCCAAACTCTTCTTCTTACTGTTACCATGTATTTGAGTGTGACCAGTTGACAATTTGAATTCCTCTGTAAGGATTTTGTGTTTTCTTTTGCAGTTGTGGAGCGTTGCTCTCTTGTTTGATGAAGTAGTCATGTGTGTTGGCATACATATGATTGTGTAGCCTGAATTTCATGTTTTGGGGTGATTATTTCCTTGGGTTTGTTTGCCTACGTGAAATTTGGCAATCTTAAAAGTAGTGTTAAGGGTTAACATCAGAGGTGGGATTTAACCAGTTCTCACCACTTCTCTAGAAGTGGTTACTAATTTTTTCTGAGTGCCGAGAAGGGGTTACTAAAGCAACCTCCCTGCCCGATAGGGACTGGAGGCGCGTGTGTGTGGCGGCGCCACTGTTTGAATCCCACCACCATCGGAACCTGTTATTAAAATGTTTGGATCCCACCACTGGTTAACATGTTGGATCAGAACTAGAGGCCCTGGTTTAGACACCTCTCTGCTGCCTACCCTCCGCCCAACCTACTTCACTAGCAAAATGGAGATCTTCTTGTATTGATCTGAGCTCCGTGAAGCTGGTTGGATACTCTTAAATGCTACACGAGAGTAGTTCTCTGCAGAATACGTATTCAGGATCCCTTTGCATGCAGTAGTTAACTTTCCTTAGCCAGTGGATGTGTGGATTTGCAGCATGGATGCTCTTTTGGTGCATCTGCGTGCGAGCACAAAGTCACATACCTTGGGAACAGCTGCATTAGTCCCTCAAAAGTAAATCTTAACCGGCTTTACGCATTTCTTATGCATCGTTTTGCATCCCGAAAAGTTCAGCCGTTCTTCCCTGGCTAAATTATACCAGCTGAACATCTTTCCATGGAAGGAGCAGCAGTGGCGTAGTGGCTAAGAGCAGTGGCTAACAGCAGGTACACTCTGATCTGGAGGAACCGGGGTTGATTCCCAGCTCTGCCGCCTGAGCTGTGGAGGCTTATCTGGGGAATTCAGATTAGCCTGTGCACTCCCACACACGCCAGCTGGGTGACCTTGGGCTAGTCACAGCTTCTCGGAGCTCTCTCAGCCCCACCCACCTCACAGGGTGTTTGTTGTGAGGGGGGAAGGGCAAGGAGATTGTAAGCCTCTTTGAGTCTCCTACAGGAGAGAAAGGGGGGATATAAATCCAAACTCCTCCTCCTCCTCCTCCTCCTCCTCCTTCTTCTTCTTCTTGCCGTTCCTTGAATCTGGTGCCGGATTGCAGAGGGGTAAGGCGGGATGGAGCTGTGCAACGAACTAAAGTGCGGCCCCAATCCCTGGGAATTTTACGTGGCCCTCCTTTGGTTCCTGAGGTTTCAGCAAAAATTGATCACTTGTTGCTAAGCTTATCCTTGGAACCCCCTCATTCTCAGCCTTTAGGAAGCAACTGAAGATGGTTTTATTCATGATGGGTTTTGATTAGATTTTCTGCTTAACTGGCGGTTTTAAAACTGTCAAAGCCTTTCTCGGTTGGAATTGTGATCAATAAAGAAATATTGCTTTTTCAGTATATATCATTAAGAATGAAATATGGATTTATATGTATTCCTATAGCCTAGTGTGTTGTTTCTCTTAGTATATATCAGGGGTCCCCAAACTACGGCCCGGGGGCCAAATGTGGCCCCCTGAAGGCATTTATCCGGCCCGCCAGGCATGGCGGCGATGGCTCCATTCATGTGCAGTGGGGGCTCGAGGGAGAGGAGGAACCGGCCCCAATGGCCGTTGATTGCAGTTACATGATGGCACCCCCAAATCTCCATGAATTTTCTGACCCAGAGTTGGAAACCTTACACGTGGCAACGCCTGCTCCGCCCTTCCCTCTCGGCTACTCCATGTGTTGCTCTCAGGCTTTCTGTTCCACCTCACTCCCATTGGCATCAGCCAGGCTGGCGAATCGCTCGCTGGCTGCTAGGGAGGAAGAACCCAGGAAGATACCTAATCCTGGGTTTGATGGAATGTTTCATTGGGAAAGTTCTGCTTTTTTTTTTTTTACAGGGGAAGGTATTCCACAGCCTCCCCAACAATATTTGGAGCCCACCCTGTACGTGACATACTTTGGTCACTGTTCTAAAAATAGGCCATGACAGAAAGGCTGAAAGGTGAAATCAAACATTTTACAATCATTTGTGCATAAGAATTTGTTCATAGTTTTTTTTAGTCCGGCCCTCCAACAGTCTGAGGGACAGTGAACTGGCCCCCTGTTTAAAAAGTTTGGGGACTCCTGGTATATATCATAAGAACGAAATATAGATTTGTAACCCAGTAAGTTAGAGGCAAATTGTATTCTTTCTTTCCTGCTTCATTAAAAAAAAAAAAGCTAAATAGACTAATGTCGGGAGGTCAAACGGGCAAAGAGTAGGGCCATGGTGGCGAACCTTTGGTACTCCAGATGTTATGGACTACAATTCCCATCAGCCCCTGCCAGCATGGCCAATTGGCCATGCTGGTAGGGGCTGATTGGAATTGTAGTCCATAACATCTGGAGTGCCAAAGGTTCGCCACCACTGGAGGAGATGCAGAAAGCATTAACCACAGAAGCTAGCTTATCTAGTATGTATATCTAAAACAGAAAACTAAGATGCACCTGTGAACTGGATAGCTCACAAGACATGTTAGCCACAAATTGTACAATAACAAGTTTCTTTTTAGTAGAGGTAGTGTAAAAAGCTTATGCAGCTGGGGAAAGGGTGGGGGTAAAAAGCGCTTCTAAGTGGGTGAAGGAAAGAGAACAAAGGAAACCTTTTAAAACAGACAGGTGAAAGAGGTGCTAAGTGGGAGGTGTAAGACAGTACTTGGAGGAGAGCCAAGTATGGTATAGGAAAAAGGTAGAAGCGATGCTAAGAAATGTAATGGACCGTGTCTTTCTGTAAACCATTGCGCCCCCCCCCCCCCTTGATGGGAGCTAAGGGGAGGGAGAACGCCTATGCATTAGAAGAGAATATATATGAGCGATGTATGACAGTTTGGGGCGCCTCTCTATTGACAGACGCCAGTGGCTTGCAAGAAACATATTTTAATAAACTTTGCTGTTTCTTCACCAAGCTTTGCCCAAATTCTTTGAAGATCTTGAACTTGTGTTTCTAACAGAATCAACTAGCTGTTGTGGGTTTTCTGGGCTGTGTAGCCGTGATCTGGTACTTTTTGCTCCTAACATTTTGCCTGCATCTGTGACTGCCCTGAAGGGAAGAAAAACCTATAGTTTTAAAACTGGCTTTTGTGGATGTTCCCTTCAGCCAAAGATGTGGGCAGAACATCAGGAGCAAAAGCTGCCAGACCCAATTTAGCCACACAGCCCAGAAGAACCACAAAAGCCAGTTTTAAAACTTTTTTTTTCCCACCCTGGATATTAATTCTGAACATAATTTCAGGCAGTGATAGATGTCAGCAAGCAACACATCTATTTTATTTTTCACAATGAATTTTTGTCTAATTAAATAAATAAAACTATTGTCGAAGGCTTTCACGGCCGGATTCCACTGGTTGTGGTGGGCTTTCCGGGCTGTGTGGCCGTGGTCTGGTGGACCTTGTTCCTAATGTTTCACCTGCATCTGTGGCTGGCATATTCAGAAGAGTATCAAAGAGGGAAGTCTGTTACACACTGGGTCCAGTGAGAAGGGAATGTTTTAGTGGGGTATATATTGTCCGTGTCCCAGGGTGGGGAACCAATCAGCAAATGTTTGGGTGGAAGGTCTTTGTGCCTCACCCAGAACCCCATTCTCAAGGATTTCGTTGTCCTGCATAATTCTGATCAACCAGCTGACAATTGATTTGAGGCCCAAAGAGGAAGAAAAAATGCTCTGCCTCTCTTAACATTTCTCTCTCCTTGTTTCCCTTTTTATTTTTTTCCTGCAGGAAACTGGATCTATACTCTATGGTCTGGGACCTGCAGGAAGAAGGCTTGCGGGAGTGTTTGGTAGCTGCTGCACCTTATGGGGGACCCATCGGTACGACCAAATTGGCAGGTTTACTTAAACACAGAAACAAAGAGGTGAAAGGGACATCAAGGGTCATCTAGTCCAGCCCCCTGCACGATGCAGAAAATTCACAACTAGAGCCAGCATGGTGTAGTGGTTAAGAGCAGGTGGATTCTAATCTGGAGAACCACTTGTCCACATGGGCAGCGCACTCTTATCTGGTGAACAGGATTTGTTTCCCTGCTCCTCCACATGAAGCCTGCTGGGTAACCTTGGACTAATCACAGTTCTTTGGAACTCATCCCCACCATGTGAGAAGGTGTCTGCTTTGGGGAGAGGGAGGGAAAGGAGTTTGTAAGCCTCCTCCTCCTCCTCCTCCTCCTCCTTCTTCTTCTCCTTCTCCTCCTCCTCCTCCTTCTCCTCCTCCTCCTTCTCCTCCTCCTCCTCCTCCTCCTCCTCCTCCTCCTCCTCCTCCTTCTCCTTCTCCTTCTCCTCCTCCTCCTCCTCCTCCTCCTCCTCCTCCTCCTCCTCCTCCTCCTCCTCCTCCTTCTAATAAGCATACAAAGAAGAGGGATGAGAGCTGAGGATAGCAGAGATTGGGCTGATGATAACTTCATTTTCTTTTAGCGATTCTGAAACCCAAGAAATCGCCCAGTTCCCAGCCAGAGCTGTACATCTATACTGCTTCGGGGGTCCGCTTGGCCAGCACTCTGGTGAGTCCTGGAATTACAACTAAGCCCTGGACAACCAAGATCGTTTCTTCTGGAGAAAAAGGCTGCTTTGGAGGGTGGATGCTATGGATCATTAAGAACATAAGAACAAGCCAGCTGGATCAGACCAGAGTCCATCTAGTCCAGCTCTCTGCTACTCTCAGTGGCCCACCAGGTGCTTTTGGGAGCTCACATGCAGGAGGTGAAAGCAATGGCCTTCTGCTGCTGCTGCTCCTGAGCACCTGGTCTGCTAAGGCATTTGCAATCTCAGATCAAGGAGAATCAAGATTGGTAGCCATAGATCGATTTCTACTCCATAAATCTGTCCAAGCCCCTTTTAAAGCTATCCAGGTGAGTGGCCATCACCACCTCCTGTGGCAGCACATTCCAAACATGAATCACACGTTGCGTGAAGAAGTGTTTCCTTTTATTCGTCCTAATTCTTCCCCCCAGCATTTTCCATGGATGCCCCCTGGTTCTAGTATTGTGAGAAAGAGAGGAAAATTTCTCTCTGTCCACATTTTCTACCCCATGCATAATTTTATAGACTTCGATCATATCCCCCCTCAGACGTCTCCTCTCCAAACTAAAGATGGCTCAGTTACCTACTTTGATCCCTCCCCAAACCTCACCCTCCCTAGGCTCCACCCCCAGCCTGGAGTTGGTAGCCTTTGGGTGTGGGAAGCCTCCTGCCCTATTTGTCTGAGGTGGGGCTCCCTCCGTTGGGCCAGACACTTCCTTTCTTGGTCTTAGTTATCTAGGCTATGTTCAGGCATCCTGTTATGCCCATAAAGGCTTAGCCTGGAGTAACTCTGTTCTGGATTACACTGTTAGTGCTTTTTGTGTTGTATGTTATCTGTCTCTGCACGTTACCTTCCTCTATGTTGTTTATTGCTGGAAACGATGGCATCGTGTCACCAATGACATTCTGGTATTTGGGCAAATCTCTGTGGCAAGAACCGCTTAGCTTTGTAGGGAAGGCGACAAACGTAACCCCGCTGTTGCTGTGAAGCCGTCGCTTAAGGAAAGTGCATTTAGCCAAGCTGCCGTTGGGATTGGCCCCCCTCGAGGCCCTGCCTATTGAAACTGGAAGTGTGGTGTGGTGACCGACGTGGTGTTTTCTCGCTCCTGCTCCTAGTGGAAGAACTGTCCAGCGGTGCATCTCGGCTGGACGGCCAGTGAAGACCTGCTCTGTATTCAGGAAGATGGCTCGGTTCTCGTCTACAGCATCTTCTGCGAATTCAAGCGCTGCTTCAGAATGGGCAACGTGAGTGACATGGGATTCGTATCAGGGGAACTCTGAGCCAACCCTAACTTTTCGTTTTGGGAAAGCAGTGAGTTCTGTGCAACTGGCCTTTCACAGTTCATCTGCTTCCGTTTGAAAGCTGACTCCAGCCTCTAGTCCAGGGATCCCCAACAAGGTGCCAGTGGGCACCACGGCACCCACCAACCAGTGAGTGAGGCTTTCCAAGTGGGGCTTCTCATTGGCTGTCAGAGAGTCAACTGGCTGTGCATCTTTTAAAAAAATGTTGCTTTGGCAGCAGCTGCCACCACAGCATAAGGATAATCACTGTGCGATTGAAGGTATTATTATTATTTATTAAAGTTAGTAGACCGCCCCATCCCCAAAGGGCTCTGGATGATAAGCGGCGGCAGCCATTTTATGACTGGCTCCATCCCCTTCGGCAGCCATTTTGTGACTGGCTCCATCCCCTTCGGCGGCCATTTTGTGACTGACTCTGTCCGGCAGCCATTTTGTGGTTAAGCCCACCATGCTGTATCCAAATTCCAAATGTATCTGCAGCCTCAAAAAGGTTTAGGACCCCGATATAGTCTTGGTAGCATTTGAACTGGAGCGGGCAGACAAGATGACAGAAACAAATGGGGACTTTATTTTATTTATTTATTTATTTATAATTGGTTTTATATACTGCCCCTCCCCTGAAGGGCTCTGGGCAGTGAACAACACAATAAAACAATAGTTACAATAAAACCCCATTAAAACATTTGTGTCAGGACGTTGCCGGGGCAGAGGAGGGTCTTCTCTCAACCAGCTGCTATTTCCCCCCCCCCCCTTCCCACTGTTCACAGTGGTTTTCTCCAAATGCAACCTAATGATGGTTTTACCAACCCTGCTCATGCAAAGACATTTTAGAACAAGAGCTATGCTTGTGCTTAATCACAGCAGTCAGAGTAACAATAGCAACCAGTTGGAAAGCTGCAATGTCCAAATATAGAATATATATAGAAATCTGGGAGGGAAAAGAAAGAGATTACGTTGCCATGGCTAAACTAATGTAAATGGACAATCAAAGCATGAGTTTGATGAGAAGTGGGAATTGTGTTTCTTGTATGTTGCTGAATCATTTAACTAATAATAATAACACCCCCCGCCACCACCAAAGGGAATCACGATTATATGCAGAATTATTAATTGAATAGGACCATATGTAAAGCTACAATTGTTTATTTGATGTTTATTAGTGGATACTACCTGAATAGCAGAATGTTAGATAGAATAATATGGTAGGTTCTCTCTTTCATGTTTTCACTGAATATTAAGATCCATTTTATTTCTTTTGGATTACATGTATGGATTTCTTTTGGATTACATGTTAATGTGGTGTTCTTTTATTTGTTTTCTTAACAATTTCTTATTTTTCTATCTGTTGGTATAAGTAAATTAAAAAAAATAGAACATGGATGTACATTAAATAGCCGATGGACTTAAATGCATTCATTTTTATTTATTTACATGTTGTAAATAAATAGCCAGTGTGGTGTCATGGTTAAAAGCAGGTGGATTCTAATCTGGAGAACCGGGTTTGATTCCCTACTCCTCCACCTGAGTGGCAGAGGCATAGCTGGTGAACCAGATTTGTTTCCTTGCTCCTCCACATGAAGCCTGCTGGGTGACCTTAATTACAGTTCTTCGGAACTCTCTCAGTCGCACCTACCTCACAAGGTGGCTGTTGTGGGGAGAGGAAGGGAAAGGAGCTTGTAAGCCAACTTGAGTCTCCTTTCAGGAGGGAAAGGTGGGGTATAAATCCAAACTCTTCTTCTTCTTCTACAATGCTTCGAGCCTGCCTTTTTCTGATGGAGCCTGTTCAGTCGTTATCGGAAATGCTCACTCCCTTTGGAACGCCAGTGTACTACTTTGCAGGATTGTGGCAATGACACCCCGGGAGACCCCATGAAACAGCCAATCCTTATCTGACGCGGTCTTCTTCTGTTCCTCAGGAGGTGCTGCAGAACCATGTGGTGGAGGCCAAAGTCTTTCATACAGAGTATGGGACCGGAGTGGCCATCTTCACAGGAGCTCACAGGTTCATCTTGGCCACCAACGTGGACGACTTGAAGCTGCGCAGGATGCCTGAAGTTCCAGGTGCGTTGTCCAGGTTCCCTTTTACCTTTGCTTTGCGGCCTTCCCTGCTCAGAACTCACCACGCTGGTGTGTGTTTGTTTCTACAGAGGGTTCCTAAAACACAGACTCTCCAATAAGCGTCTGGTAAGCCCGTCTTTTAATCCGGGTTCTCTGCCCCCGCCAGGCCTTCAGAAGCCCCCCTCCTGCTGGACCGTCCTGTGCCAAGACAGGGTGACCATCCTCCTGCTGGCGATCGGCCAAGACCTGCTGCTGCTGGACAACACAAGCTGCTCCCAAGTGGTGTGTGAGGGGCAAAGGCGTGGGGGGTGGGGGTGGCGGAGCGTCGGTCACCTTTTGACTGCTATGGGGTTGGGTTCTGCTTGTGGACCTTTGCGTTTGGGGAGGGGGTTCTTAGGTGCTCGCCTTGGCCCAAACCAGACTGAGCAAGGTTTGCCAACGGCATTGGCGGCCAGCTGAGAATCAGAGATGGGTCAAAAATCTGTTGTTCACTCCCTCTCCTTCCCCCAACTACATTAAAAAAAAGCGGGGAAAGCGAGAGGAAACCCGGACGTCCTTTCCGAAGGGTCAGGGAAAGATACGGAGCCATCTGTTTACCCCTCCCTTCGCGGACAGGGCCAAAGATGCCTCTGTTATCTACTGTTGCAAGCAAGGGGGTACAAAGGAATGAAAGAAGACTCAGGAACCCAAAGAGGCCCCAGACATTAAGGACACACTGGCCCCTTCTGCACACGCAAAATAATGCGTTTTCAAACTACTTTCACAACTGTTTGCAAGTGGATTTTGCTATTCCGCACAGCTTTAAAGAGCACTGAAAGCAGTTTGAAAGTGCATTATTCTGCATGTGCGGAATGAGCCACTGAGAGGCTGGTGGTTTCTTTGCCTGGATCCGGGATCCCCAACGTGGTGCCCACCAAATCCCTCCTCGTAGCAAACCCCTTGTGAGGTAGACAGGGCTGAGAGAGTTCCGTGAGAACTGTGACTAGACCAGGGGTCTGCAACCTGCAGCTTTCCAGATGTTCATAGACTACAAATCCATCAGCCCCTGCCAGCATGGCCAATTGGGGCTGATGGGAATTGTAGTCCATGAACATCTGGAGAGCCGCAGGTTGCAGACCCCTGGACTAGACCATGGTCCCCCAGCAAGCTTCACATGGAGGAGCAGGGAAACAAATCCAGTTGTCCAGATTAAAGTCTGCCACTCATGTGGAGAAGTGGGGAATCAAACCCGGTTCTCCAGTTTAGAGTCCACCTGCTCTTGACCACAACACCACGCTGGAGAACAACGGAAGCCTCCCGTCGGGAAGAAAAATGTGGGGTGAACATAGCCAAGGGACAGTCTCCGCCAGGCTGCTCAACAGGACCGGGTCTGCCGCAGCCTTTGGGGGTCTCACAGTGGTGGTGAACTTTTGGCACTCCAGATGTTATGGACTACAATTCCCACCAGGCGTTATGGACTACAATTCCCTGGGGCTGATGGGAATTGTAGTCCATAACATCTGGAGTGCCAAAGGTTCACCACCACGGGCCTAGAAGATGTGTGTGTCTTATGTACTTCCTATGAGGTCTTCAACCTGGCTTGTTGTTACTTCCACACCTGGTGGTTTGGTCTCATTCATCCAAATTGAGCTGGGGTGGGGGCAGAATGGGATTTGAATCCAGTGCCCTTCACCTGCTGCTCTCGCCTGTGCTTGCAGACACTGCCCGGGATGAATCCCCTTGCTGGCTCCTATCTGCGCATGGCAGTCTCTTTCAACTACCGCTACCTGGCTCTCTTCACCGACACTGGCTACATCTGGATGGGGATGTCCCACTTAAAGGTGAGCCACCAGCGCTAGGAGCGTGAAGTGCTGAAACAACAGTCCCCTGGTTTGGCAGAAGTAGAAGAGTTTGGATTAATATATCCCCTTTCTCTCCTGTAAGGAGACTCAAAGGGGCTTACAATCTCCTTTCCCTTCCCTCCACCCCCACAACAAACATCCTGTAAGGTGGGTGGGGCTGAGGGAGTTCAGAGAGAACTGTGTAACAGACTTCTCTCCGTGATACACCTCTGAAGATGGCGGCCACAGATGCAGGCGAAACGTTAGGAACAAGATCTACCAGACCACGGCCACACAGCTCGGAAAACCCACCACAACCAGTTGAATCTGGCTGTGAAAGCCTTCGACAAAACACCGTGTTTTTTGTTCGCTGTGGCATTCTGACTTGGATCACCTGTCTGATTATTTTTTTTGCATCCCTCTCACTCTCCTTGCCCTTGCAGGAAAAACTGTATGACTTCACCTGCAATTTGCGAACTCCTCCGAAGCAGATGGTTTGGTGAGCGGGTTACAGTATACAGCGGAAACTACAAATAGCAAACTTCATAACAGAAAAATAGTATTTTGTTTAAGTTATGCTGTTAAGAAATTTGGTAAATGGCTATTCTATGGGGTGGTTATGTTTCTGAATATGAATGTGGAGTCACAGAATGTTATTAACGCACTTCGTATGTGTTGGTGATAAATTCTAGGCCAGTGATGGCGAACCTTTTTGAGGCCGAGTGCCCAAACGGCAACCCAAAACCCACTTATTTATCACAAAGTGCCAACACGGCAATTTAACCTGAATACTGAGGTTTTAGTTTAGAAAAAATGGTTGGCTCCAAGGCGTGCATTACTCAGGAGTAAGCTTGGTGGTAGTCGGTGGCTTTGCTTTGAAGCAACTATGCAACTCTTCGAAAGGGTGAATCACGACCCTAGGAGGGTTTACTCAGAAGCAAGTCAGATTGCCAGCAACCGAGCTTACTCCCAGGTAAAGAATCGCGCTTTAGTTCTTTGCATGAAAATCAGTGGGGTTTAACAGCGCTTAACGGGGTTACCTACACTGCTTCCCCAAAACTAGGTCTTAGGTTTCATGCTAATAATTAAGCCCAGCAGCCCAGGCCAGCCTAGATGTGTGTGGGGGCAATTCCCCCCCCCCCCCACATGATGAACTCTGTTTGTGCGTGCCCATAGGTTCGCCATCACTGTTCTAGGCACTCTTAAAGGGATGGTTCCTTTTTTTAAATAAATGACTCAAGTAAGTTTGTTAGGCTATACAAAGGAACTGGTTGTGGTGGGTTTTCCGGGCTGTGTGGCCGTTGTCTGGTGAAGATTCACCAGACCACGGCCACGCAGCCCGGAAAACCCACCACAACCAGTTGAATCTGGCCGTGACAGCCTTCGACAGTACATTATACAAAGGAAGTTTCTTGGCTGATCCTTCTTGAATAGCCCTGATAAAATTGGCAGTTGTGTGGTGTGCCAGTCCCGGAAGCCATGGATCCTTACGATGCGGCACATGCGCAGTATTCCAAAAGTAAATGGCTCCCACAAATACGACACAGGGTTGCAGTGAATTTTGAAGGGCATTTTAGGTTGTGGGAGGCCCCTTGGAAAAGTAGAGGCAGGCAAGAAGCCTTCTGGTCCTCAGGGGAGGCCTGCTACATCTGTTGTGTGCTTTCCTTTTGCCAGGAAGGTCCACAGTGACTTCTCAGAGACCAAGATTTGCCTCCGCCGCTTTCATGCCATAGCTGGAGGCTGGCCTTGCCTAACTCACTAACAGTCTCTCGATGTGGCAGGTGTACCCGGCCTCGAAGCAAGCAGCGTGCCGTGGCCTTGGCGTGGGACCGGCTTCTGCTCGTGGCTGGAAATGCCGAGAAGGGAATCGAGTATCCTTGGCGGAAAGTCCTGTGGGAAGAGGAGGGGGGGGGGGGTGTTTGAGTGTAACGTTGATTCCCAGATTGCTTGCGGCAAAAGAGAAGTTTGAACTGCAGAAATCTGCAAACATATCATGGCTGCCCTATATTTGGAAATTCGTGTGGATGGACACCTGAGGCCGTGTGAATGTTTGGATGAGCAGAATGATTCTGTTATGTGAAGAAGGCCCAAGTTCTTGGGAGCAGGAGGGGCTTGAATTTTTACCTCACTTTTCTCTACTTTTAAGGAGTCTTCAGGTGGCTTACAAACTCCTTCCCTTCCTCTCCCCACAACAGACCCCTTTTGAGGCAGGTCTTAACCACTACACCAAGCTGCCTTTCTCCATGACACCATTCTGGATGGTATAGAGCAGGGGTAGGGAACCTTTTTTTTATTTTATTTTTTTTATTATTATTAGTTTTGTATACCGCCCTCCCCCTGAGGGCTCAGGGCGGTTCACAACAGATTAAAACAATCATTAAATTAAAACATAATTTATATCAATTATATAAAAACAGAACCCATTTTAAAATGTGGATGGCGTATAACTACTCCCCTCCCCCCCTTGTGCCCACGGGAGGCCAGATGACATGGTAGATGTTTGTTTTTTAACCAGGCTGGCCAAACGCCTGGCGGAACAGGTCTGTCTTGCAGGCCCTGCGGAAACTCTGTAAGTCCCGCAGGGCCCTGATCTCCCTAGGGAGCCTGTTCCACCAGGTAGGGGCCAGGGCTGAAAAAGCCCTGCCCCTCGTCGAGGCCAGCCTGATCATTTTGGGGCCAGGGATCACGAGTAGGTCCTCCTCCGAGGAGCGGAGGGGCCTACTGGGGCAATAACACTCAAAGAGCCATTTGGACCCGTTTTCCACGGGAAAAGAAAACACTTGCAGCCGCAAATAATTTTTGACATTCAAAATAAAGATAACCCTATATATATAGGGTTTTTTTAACCTTTTACTCCGCTCATTCTGAGAAGCACATGGATGCGCCCGCAGTACTGCCTGCAGGGCGGACAAGGATGAAGCCGGCGGCTCGACCTTGCCGGCCGCTGGGAAAGCGCCCGCCCCGCTCCAACGGGGCGGGCAAGAGGGGAAGACCGCAGCGCGGCCCAGCTGACCGTGGGCAGTTGGTGCGCCCGCCCTGCTGCCTGCAGAGCGGGCAAGGATGGGGCCGGCGGCTCGGCTCGTGGAGCCACAGTGCAAGGGCAGAAGAGCCGCATGCGGCTCTCGAGCCGCAGGTTCCCTACCCCTGGTATAGAGTCACCTGGAGTCTCTCTAGTGTTGTGGCAGTCTGTTGTCTCAGGGATTCCTTAATGCCACTCACAGATACCACCTGGATGAGGATTCGTACCTGGTGCCGGAGCTTGACGGGGTTCGGATTTTCTCCTCTTCCACCCATGAATTTCTTCACGAGATTCCAGGTGAGTCTTCCCAGCATTCCAAGAAAGTAGAAAGACCTAGAAGCTTCCTTTAAAAACAAGATGGAAACTGGGCTTTGCTACTGGAAATGTTTTTGACTATTATTGTATGCCATCTTGAACCACGAGGGAAAGTGGGGTATAAATGTTTTATTAAATAAATAAAGTGGAGACTTTTGGTCATCTGCTGTGAAGCCTGGATCCCGGCTGAATTTTCCCCTTCCAGAGTGATGGAACCGGGTTTGATTCCCCACTCTTCCACCTGAGTGGTGGAGGCTTATCCGGTGAACCAGATGTGTTTCCGCACTCCTACATTCCTGCTGGGTGACCTTGGGCCAGTCGCAGTTCTTTCTGAACTCTCTCAGCCCCACCTACCACACAAGGTGTGGGGAGGGGAAGGGAAAGGAGCTTGTAAGCCACCTTGAGTTTCTTAACAGGAGAGAAAGGTGGGGTATAAATCCAAACTCCTCCTCCTCTTCCTTCTCCTCTTCTTCTTCTTCCGTTGCAGAGTCCACCCAGGAGATATTCAAAATTGCATCCATGGCACCAGGAGCGTTGCTGTTGGAAGCCCAGAAGGCATTTGAGGTAATGCAGAATCGATGGGGGCTAGTGCTGGGTCCTGCGTTCAATTCCTGACATCTCCCGTTAAAAGGGAGCAGGGGGTAGATGATGTGAAAGCCGTCTGCCTGAGACCCTGGAGAGCAGCTGCCAGTCTGAGTAGATGATAGCTGACCTTGCTGAAGGAAGGGTCTCCTTGGGGATGGGCCGTGGCTTAGTGGTAGAGTGTCTGCTTGGCATGCAGAAGGTCCCAGGTTTGATCTCCAGCATCTCCAACTAAAAGGGCTTGGCAGCAGGTGGCATGAAAGACCTCCACCTGAGACCCTGGAGAGAAGCTGCCAGTCAGACTAGGCAATTCTGACATGGATGGACCAATATTCTGATTCAATATAAGGCAGCTTCATTGTTTGTTTGTTTGTTTGTTTGTTTGTTTGTTTGTTTGTTTGTTTGTTTGTTTGTTTGTTTATTATCATATTTATATACCACCCCATCCCCTAAGGGCTCTGGGCAGTGAACAACAAGTGTTACAAAACAGTAATAACAATAGCAATACAATTAGTATAATTAACATCATTAAAATATAAAATTATAGCGTTCCACATAAATCACTTGGCGTCCAGCATTAAAACTATCAATAAAAACCCCTCCCGGACAGGGGGATGGTATAGATGTCACAAACTCCCAGAATGTTAAAAGGAGGGACAGAAAGGGCGCACACCATCAGCGGCTGGCCTCCCCGAAGGTCCGGTGGAACAACTCGGTCTTACAGGCCCTGCAGAACTCTCCAAGATCCCGCATGGCCCGGACTGTTGGAGGAAGAGTGTTCCACCAGGCGGGGCCAGGGACGTAAAGGCCTGCCGTATCATTGACGGGCCAGGGACCACCGTGTAGGGACATATGGGGTAAGGCGGTCCCGAAGGTACGAGGGCCCCAGGCCGCGCAGAGCCTTGAAGGCTAATACCCATACCTTGTGGATGATCTGGAACTCCACTGGGAGCCAATGCAGCTGGGGCAGTACAGGCTGAATATGATCGCGGTAGGCACCTCCTGTAAGTAAGCATGCTGCCGCATGCTGGACCAGCTTTAGCTTCCGGATCAGGCGCAAGGGTAGGCCGGCGTACAGCGAATTACAATAGTCTAACCTGGAGGTGACCGTTGCATGGATCACGGTGGCCAGGTCAGCTTGGGAGAGGAAGGGGGCCAGCCGTCGGGCCTGGCGGAGATGGAAAAACGCAACCCGGGTTGTATGGGCCACTTGGGTCTCCATTAAAAGAGACGCATCTAGGTGGACCCCCAGGCTGCGAACGGAGGGGGCCGGTGCCAATGAGGCCCCCTCCCACACGTGGGTATCCCTGTGGGCTTTCTGGAGGAAGAAGAAAAATAAAACAGCTAGAAAAATAAAACAGCATCACCACCTACTATTAGGGCCTTGTGGGTTATATCAGAATTCCACAGGGCCTGTAAAATGACGCGTTTCCACCAGGCTAACCCTTCATCTTTCTGGCTGTATTGTATTTCAACCGAAGCTTGGTTGTATTTCAACCGAAGCTCTTCGAATGGTTAGGAGCAGGAGATATAGTATACTGGTCGCCAGTTAGTTAGTTCGTTGCTCAGTTAATGTGCATTTTAGTATAATTTTAGGCTTGTTGTAGGTATATAAGCAATTATGACATTTGGTCTTGTTGTGAGCCACTCTGAGCCCATGTGGGAGAGCAGTGTACAAATTTAAATAATAAATAAATGAAATAGAACAAGCCCTAGCAGCTTCTTAAAGACCAAACAGATTGTTGAGCTATAAGCTTTCAAGGGCCGAAGCTCCCTTCCCGAACTCTCAAAAGCTTTAAACCTGAAAATCTAGCTGTTCTACTGTAGACTTACGCAGCTACCTTTCAGGATAAAATAAAAGCACACTCTTAGAGAGAGATGGTTTTCATCCAGGTTGGAGCCCCGATGGCAGAAAATGTTGACAGAGAGAAATTTTTCTCTCTTTCTCACAATACTAGAACCAGGGGGCATCCATTGAAAATGCTGGGGGGAAGAATTAGGACTAATAAAAGGAAACACTTCTTCACGCAACGTGTGATTGGTGTTTGGAAGATGCTGCCACAGGAGGTGGTGATGGCCACTCACCTGGATAGCTTTCAAAGGGGCTTGGACAGATTTATGGAGGAGAAGTCGATCTATGGCTACCAATCTTGATCCTCCTTGATCTGAGGTTGCAAAGGCCTTAGCAGACCAGGTGCTCAGGAGCAGCAGCAGCAGAAGGCCATTGCTTTCACCTCCTGCATGTGAGCTCCCAAAGGCACCTGGTGGGCCACTGCGAGTAGCAGAGAGCTGGACTAGATGGACTCTGGTCTGATCCAGCTGGCTTGTTCTTATGTTCTTATGTAGTACTTCTGGAGGCAGTGGGCTTCCTGTGGGACGGGCCACTGCTAATAAGGCCCTGCAGATCGCTTCCATAAACAAAGCTAGAATCTGAGCAAAGGTGTGTGGGGGTGGGGGATATCTTAAAATGTGCAAGGCCCAGTCCATGCAGCTTGAATTTTCTTTTCTTCGCCCTTCAGAAAGAGAGCCAGAAGGCTGATGAATACCTGCGGGAGATCAAGGAGCAGAATCTGTTGCCAGAGGCGGTCATGAAATGCATTGAAGCAGCCAGCTACGAGCACGACCCAGAAACCCAAAAGGCCCTTCTTCGAGTGAGTTTGAAAAATAGGGTGGCAACTGAGGGCTCTCTTCCTGTGCAAGTAATAGCTCACGAGGTAGAGTGGCTAAAGTAGTTTAGGTCTTCCCTATACTTTAAAATCAGCAGGTGACCTAAGGCTAATGACTCTATCTCTGCTGAGTCTACCTTTCAGGACTCTTGTGCGGATAAAAGGGATAGTCCGTCTGCCACTCCAAGGGTGAGATTTGGGCGTCTTCGTTGATAGTTCCATGGGAATGTCAACTCAATGCATGGCAGCTGTGAAAAAGGCAAACTCTATGCTAGAGATCATTAGGAAAGGAATTGATAATAAAACTGCAAAGATTGTCATGCCCTTATATAAAGCAGTGGTGCGACCGCACTCGGAGTACTGTGGTCAGTTCTGGTTGCCACATTTAAAAAAGGATATTGGAGAGATAGAAAAAGTGCAGAGAAGGGCAACGAGGATGATTGAGGGACTGGAGCACCTTCCTTGAGGAGAGGCTGCAGCATTTGGGACTCTTTAGTTTGGAGAGGAGATGTCTGAGGGGGGATATGATCGAAGTCTGTAAAATTATGCATGGGGTAGAAAATGTTGACAGAGAGAAATTGTTCTCTCTTTCTTACAATACTAGAACCAGGGGGCATTCCTTGAAAATGCTGGGGGGAAGAATTAAGACTAATAAAAGGAAACACTTCTTCACGCAACGTGTGATTGGTGTTTGGAATATGCTGCCACAGGAGGTGGTGATGGCCACTAACCTGGATAGCTTTAAAAGGGGCTTGGACAGATTTATGGGGGAGAAGTCGATCTATGGCTACCAATCTTGATCCTCTTTGATCTGAGATTACAAATGCCTTAACAGTCCAGGTGCTCTGGAGCAACAGCAGCAGAAGGCCAATGCTTTCACCTCCTGCACGTGAGCTCCCAAAGGCACTTGGTGGGCCACTGCGAGTAGCAGAGAGCTGGACTAGATGGACTCTGGTCTGATCCAGCTGGCTTGTTCTTATGTTCTTATGAGATCGCTAGAAAAGGTGCTACCAATCCTCTCCAAAACGGCATACGCCGTTCTCCTCTCTCCCATTTAATGTCAGGAAATGTCACGCGGCTACTTTCCCCGGCTCCTGACTTCCAACGGAAAGTTTAACTGGACAGCCCAGCTTCCGTCAGCCGAATTTTGCAGCCACGGGGGCTAGAAACTTTCCTCTTAAACCCTCTTGTGTTCATTCCTTCGTGCCTCCAGGCGGCCTCCTTTGGGAAATGCTTCGTCGACACGTTCACACCGGAGAGCTTTGTGGAGACGTGTCGAGACCTCCGGGTTTTGAACGCCATCAGGGATTACGAGATTGGGATCCCCCTCAGTTACGCTCAGTATCCTTTGTTTCAAAAGAGAGTAATCTGGCTTGGCGAGGGGGTTGGTCCAGCCTGCGCATTCAGGTCTGCCTGCTGAGACCCAAGCGGCTGCTGGTGCAGTGGTTAAGAGCAGGTGCACTCTAATCTGGAGGAACCGGGTATGATTCCCCGCTCTGCCACTTGAGCTGTGGAGGCTTATCTGGGGAACTAGATTAGCTTGTGCGCTCCAACACACGCCAGCTAGGTGACCTTGGGCTAGTCACAGTTCTTTGGAACTCTCTCAGCCCCACCTACCTCACAGGGTGTTTGTTGTGAAAGGGGGAAGGGAAAGGAGATTGTAAGCCCCTTTGAGTCTCCTTACAGGAGAGAAAGAGGGGGTATAAATCCAAACTCCTCCTCTTCTTCTTTTTCTCACTACTGTGGCCACAATTCCATCTCATGCACAATGTAGTGTACTGAAAGGCAGCGTGGTGTAGTGGTTGAGAGGGGTGGACTCTAATCTGGAGAACCAGGTTCGATTCCCTACTCCTCCACATGAGCAGTGGACTCTTATCTGGTGAACTGGATTTGTTTCTGTGCTCCTACACATGTTGGACTAGGTCAGTGGTGGCGAACCTATGGCACTCCAGATGTTCATGGACTACAATTCCTATCAGCCCCTGCCAATTGGCCATGCTGGCAGGGGCTGATGGGAACTGTAGTCCATGAACATCTGGAGTGCCATAGGTTCACCACCATGGGATTAGGTTAACCCCCCACTGGTCTGATCTGGCGGGGCTCTTCTTATGTTGTTACATCTGGGTGTAACTGATGTACATGCTGCTTACGTGGGACCAGCGGTGTTTGGCTTTGGAGAAAATAGTGGAGGCCCTTTGAAGAGTTTCTCCTTAACAGCTGCGATAGGTACAAACAGCTCACCATTGAAGTTCTAATAGACAGGTAAGCATTCCACTCAAATAAGCCAAATATCTTTTTGGTGGGGTGGGGTTGGGGGTAGATTTTGAACATTCAACCCGAATAGGCAGCCCAGGTTTTGACCAACACTGAATTGCAATCGAATGGAAAGAGTACAACTTATGAGGCGGGGGAGAACAAAATAGCGGAGGGATCTGAGTTCAAATTGTCCCCCCCCCCCAAAAAAAATAAAAATAAACAGAGCTCTGGGGAGAGAACTGTTTCCTGTTACTTATCTCTGCCCTCTGGCAGTTCAAGGCATACTTCCGCTGAATATGTGTCTCTGCTGTTGGCTGTCAAGACCTGGATCTGTGGACGAATATTAGACTCTGGATCTTTGAATCAGAAGCCTTTATTGACAGACATTGGATGGCATCGCTATAGAAAGCCGATTCTAACAAACTGTCTTTGGGTACAACCTTTTATCCCCACAGCTCTCCCCACTTCCTCCCTCCGTATCAAAGGCAGAGTAAAACAGGACATGAATGTTATAGCTGTTGCTTTCTCAAGGCCGGTGTGAAAAATAAAGTGTGGAGCCTAGCACTTGGGCACCTCTAGTTTGCTACACGCTTCAGATCAAGGGACAGTAAAGTGAAGATCCAGTAACATGACAGTCCCTTTTGATGTCCAGAAGGTACTTCCTGACATTGGCTCCCTGGGCTAACTGCCCCTGTGAGCTGAAGAGCTTTGCATCAGTAGCAACGACATCTGCTTTTTTTAAACCCCGAGAGGCATAAGAACAAACTAATTGCAGAGCGTTGTCCTCACTGATTATACATTGAAAATACATTGTAAATTGTACATTGAAAAACCTTGACCTGCCTAACAGCCGTGAAGTTTAACGAGGCCAGTTAATTATCTGGATTCTGGCTAGCTGTTATCATTGTATTTTGATTATATTGCCGTGCCGTTCTAACTTGTGTATATATATATATTACTCCAATGGGAGAACGTAAACAATTTTTCCAAAACATTTTGTTACTGTTTGTAAAATTATAGAATTATTTTGGTTACTCATGAGTAAATTGCTACTCCAGTGGGAGAACTAATTTTTGAAGTCATCATTGTAGCCTGTTGGGTACAAATTTTCTTCATTTTCACTTTAGTGTGTACCTTCCCCTTTTGCTTAGCATGGCTCCCTGGGCTAACTGCCCCTGCGAGCTGAAGAGCTTTGCATCAGTAGCAACAACATCTGCTTTTTTAAAACCCCTAGACTGGTGCTGCGGAGGCTTTATCCCATCGCGATCAAGATCTCCGAGTATTTGCGCCTTTCAGAGTTCCAGGGCATCAGCCGGATCCTGGCTCACTGGGCCTGTTACCAGGTAAGGATTGGGGCCCAATATTTGGTAGCAGCACGGATCTGGAATGTCCTGCATCGGTGCCAGAACTTCTTGCTGAAACCTTGTACACAAACACAATCTCTTCTGTTTGAGAACTGGCAGAGTGTAGTAGGGAGGGGACAACACTGCCAATTGGGGAGCTGCCGGTTCAAATATCATCTCTGCCATAAACTCTCTAGGCAAGGGGTCTCCAACGTGGCACCCATGCGCACCACTGCATCCGCCAACACCCTTCCTGGTGCCCCACAAGTGTTTTTGAGGGAGTGGGTGGGGCTTTGGCTCAGCAGTGCTTTTGATTGGCCATGGGAGATTTGATTGGCTGTACGTATTTATAGAAACGTTGCTGCCACCTCAGTGTAAAGATGTTCGCTGTGTGACTGAAAGTGAGCAGCGGCAGACATTTTGTGGCTGGCTCCACCTCCTGCAGCAGCCATTTTATGGCAGCCATTTTGTGGCTGGCTCCACCTCCTGCGGCAGCCATTTTATGGCAGCCATTTTGTGGCTGGCTCCACCTCCTGCGGCAGCCATTTTGTGGCAGCCATTTTGTGGCTGGCTCCACCTCCTGCGGCAGCCATTTTATGGCACCCGTTTTGTGACTGTGCCTGCCATGCCATCTCAAAATTCCCAAGGTGCTCTCAGGCTCAAAATGTTTGGGGACAACTGCTCTAAGCAGTCTGCTCTGACTGTCACCCCTCCTCCCACTTATGAGGCGCCACAGAAAATACATTAAATAGAATGAAGTGGAAGAACAATCTGAGCAGCTTTGGAGGGCTGGGGGTAAAGTTCCCATTTTTCACGCCGTCCCCGCCCGAGCTCCCAGCCAATTGATAAAAAACACAATCCACTGTACTCTGTTTAACATAAATATGTCAGCAGATTGTTTACTCCTCTGCCACAGAACAAAGCATGCTGTCCCTATTTTCTGCCGGCAACATGGTGCCATTTGAAATTTTTCGTAGGTTCAGCAAAAGAGCAAGTCTGATGACGAATTGGCCTCCGCCATCAATCAAAAGCTGGGCGACACTCCGGGTATCTCGTACTCAGAGATCGCTGGCCGGGCGTATGAGTGTGGCCGGACAGAGCTGGCTATTAAGGTACGGGCAGAGTGTGTGGGGTTGTGGGTTCTGGCACACTCTGGCACAAAGGCTGCTATGAGCCGGGAAGGGAAGGCAGCATAACCTTCAGCGGTATCTGAAGATTGTTCCCGACACACCTGTTTCTAGGCTGCGCTCCTTCAGACTGCAGTTTGGGGCTCCTTTACTGACCGCATCTCTGTCCAAAAGAACTCCCTGCAGATAGAAAGCTAGCAGCTCAGGGAAAAGGCTGGGCTAAGAGGACTTCTCTCTTGCATGAGTGATGCTTTCCACGAGATGCCACGAACATCAGAAGTGGTACAGCGTCAGTGAGTGTGAAGTTTCCTTGTAGTGGGATGCTGGTGAGGTCAAAAGCAGACTTTGTGCACTTGGGGTGTTGCGTTTAAACCTGTTCAAAAGCAGCGTGCAACAAGTCAGCTTGGCACAGAGAATACCCCTGATTAAACAAGGCACTGCGTGCAGAGTGGGTGTGAAAAGAAAGGTGGATAAGGAAGAGAGCCAGCGTGGTGTAGTGGTTAAGAGCAGGTGGATTCTAATCTGGAGAACCGGGGTTGATTCCCCACTCCTCCACTTGAGTGGCAGAGGCTTATCTGGTGAACCAGATGTGTTTCCACACTCCTGCATTCCTGCTGGGTGACCTTGGGCTAGTCACAGTTCTCTCAGACCTCTCTCTGCCTCACCTGCCTCACAAGGTGTCTGTTGTGGGGAGAGGAAGGGAAAGGAGCTTGTAGGCCACCTTGAGTCTTCTTGCAGGAGAGAAAGATGGAGTATAAATCCAAACTCCTCCTCCTCCTCCTCCTCCCCCTCCTTCTCCTCCTCCTTCTTCTTCTTCCTCTTCTTCTTCTTCTTCTTCTTCCTCTTCCTCTTCTTCTTCTTCTTCTTCTTCCTTATCTTCCCCTTCTTCTTCCCCTTCTTCTTCTTCCTCTTCTTCTTCTTCTTCTTCTTCTTCTTCTTCTTCTTCCTCTTCTTCTTCCTCTTCCTCTTCTTCTTCTTCTTCCTCTTCTTCTTCTTCTTCTTCTTCCTCTTCTTCTTCTTCTTCTTCTTCTTCTTCTTCTTCTTCTTCTTCTTCTTCTTCTTCTTCTTCTTCTTCTTCTTCTTCTTCTTCTTCTTCTTCTTCTTCTTCTTCTTCTTCTTCTTCTTCCTCTTCTTCTTCTTTTCTTTTCCTCCTCCAGTTTGCAGAATTCAGCCTTTTGGTGACCCATTTCTCCCTCCCCACCCCCTCACCCTTGGCTGTCTGGTCCCGCCCACTCAAAGAGTCCCCCTGTGGTTTCTCACAGCTGCTGGAGTATGAGCCCCGATCCGGGAAGCAGGTCCCGCTGCTGCTGAAGATGAAGAGGAGCACGCTGGCCCTGAGCAAAGCCATCGAGAGCGGAGACACTGACCTGGGTATGGGCGGACGCTCCTTGCTTTGGAAAATGCTGATCCGGGCGGATCTAAACAATAGCCTGGGGTGCGTCTGTGGCTGGCATCTTGATGCCATACAGCCCGGAAACCCCACAACACCCCAATCAGTGGTGGGATCCAAAATTTTTAGTAACAGGTTCCCATGGTGGTGCGATTCAAACTGTGGCATAGCACCAGTGAGGCTGGGCGGTGCACGATGGGGGCGTGGCCGGGCATTCCAGGGGCGTGGCTGTGGCCGGGAAACGAATGCGCACAGGCGCAGGCTGCCACGCACACCAGTGCACCTCCTGCTAGACTGCTTCAAGTTCTGTTCGCTACTGTTGAGAGGAGGGGCATAACTAAGCCAAAAATCACGTGGCAAAATCACCCATTAGTAACCCCCTCTCGGCACACACAAATAGTTAGTAACCTACTCTCGGGAACCTGTGAGAACCTGCTGGATCCCACCTCTGACCCCAATCTTGATGTCTTTGCAGATGGAGGTGTTGGGAACAAGGAAAACCCTTTTTTAAGAACCAGCTGAGAGTCTGTGTAATGTTAATGTTCTCTGACCACCCCTGTAGAGTGTCAGGACTGTGCCTGTCAGTTGATGGGTGGCCGGCATGGGAGAGGGGTGGTGATTTATTATTGCTTTGTACTCTGTAGACATCCAGTGCTCTCTCCCTCCTTCCGAAGACCTGATCTTATCTGAAGGGGAGTGTGAACTTTTCCTGGGCTTGTAGTACTTTGTAGTGAGAAATGTGAAGCCGTTTGGCTAAGTGGCGTAGGAGGTTCAGAGCTCGTGTATCTAATCTGGAGGAACCGGGTTTGATTCCCCGCTCTGCCGCCTGAGCTGTGGAGGCTTATCTGGGGAATTCAGATTAGCCTGGACACTCCCACACACGCCAGCTGGGTGACCTTGGGCTAGTCACAGCTCTTCTGAGCTCTCTCAGCCCCACCCACCTCACAGGGTGTTTGTTGTGAGGGGGGAAGGGCAAGGAGATTGTCAGCCCCTTTGAGTCTCCTGCAGGAGAGAAAGGGGGGATATAAATCTAAACTACTCCTCCTCTCCTTCTCCTCCTCCTCCTCCTCCTCCTCCTCCTCCTCCTCCTCCTCCTCCTCCTTCTTCTTCTTCATGTTGTCCTTTCGAATCGAAATAAAGACTTTAGAGCAAATCTACAGTTTTTGTTATTTTTGGACCTGAGAGCTGAGAGCCTGTGGGATTTTAATGTTCCCTGGCCACCCCTGTAGAGTCCCCTGCCATTGCTGGTTTATCTCATCTGCATTCCCATTACTTTCACGTGCCACATGAGCTCGTGGGCTACCTTTTTAGCATCCTAACCTCTCCCTTTCCTCCCGTGTCAGTTTACACAGTGGTCTTGCACCTGAAGAACGAACTAAACCGCGGCTCCTTCTTCATGACCTTGCAGAACCAGCCCGTGGCACTGAGCCTCTATCGCCAGGTAAGAATGGTGAGGTCACGTGAACTGTTCATACGCGCATGCCGTCCTATGCCCCGGATTCTGCTGCAGGTGCAACCAGAAGTCTAGGATCCAGCTGGACACTAAAGAAAGACCTGCTTGAAACAAGCAAAGCGTGTGTATGGGAGAGCGCTCATTTCAGTGCCAGTGTGGAGTAGCGCTGAGTATTTCACCTGGGAGTAGGGAGATTTGGGTTCAAGAAGGATATTGACAAGGTGGAACGGGTCCAGAGGAGGGCAACCAAAATGATTAAAGGTCTGGAGTCCATGTCCTACGAGGAGAGACTTAGGGAGCTCTATAATTCCCGAAGCCTAAAGAAAGCCCAAAATATTCTGAGGGACCCGTCTCATCCCACACACTCTCTTTTTGAACTGTTACCATCCGGCAGATGATACAGGTCTATCAAACCTAGGACAAAGAGGCTTAGAGACAGCTTCCACTCTAGAGCTGTGGCTGTGCTAAACTCCGCGGCTTCGTGTTGATGTGTTTGGGGCTGTGTAGGGATGGGTGGAGGAAGGGGAAAGGGAGGATGGGGTATGAGTCTGGAATTGTGTGCATCGAGGAATGCTGCTGTAAATTTCGTTGTGCGTGCACGCAATAAAATGCTTATGCTTACTCTGGAGAAGAGGAGGTTAAGGGGGGACATGATAGCTATGTTTAAATATTTGAAGGGATGTCATGTTGATCGGCTTATGACTCCGTTCGGTTCTCTTAACATGTGAGTTTCTGGTCCCCAGTTCTGCAAACACCAAGAGCTGGATACTCTCAAAGATCTCTACAATCAAGATGATGATCACCAAGAACTGGGAAACTTCTTCGTCCGCTCCAGCTACACCAACAATCAGGTGGGTGCAGAGGTTGGAGCGCTCACATGGAAATGTGGGGGGTCACATGTCCCCGGGCGCATGCCAGCTGGTCACATGGGGCACCCCCCACAACCCTCCCCTCAGCCTTGCCAGGCTGCTCCTTCGGCCGGAAGAGGCGTTGCCCCAGGTGCCATCCCCCCTCCCCCTGGTGCCTCTGGGTGGGTACTTTTGGGGCATGAGAGAGAGCCGGCAGAATTTGGCAAGGCCGCAGGAAGTTCTTGGGCTGTTCTAGCAGGTTCCAATACGCTGCAGGCATTCCCTAACTGCCTTGCCTGAGCTCACAGTTTAAGTATCAGGGTAGAACTGAGCAACCTGTACCTCTCCTGTTTGGAAACAAAATTAAAAGGACCCACCAAGTTTCCAGCCAACAGTGCAAAGAAAAAATGCTTGGAACTTTGAAACCCTGAGGAGTGGGATTTTTATCGCTTCCTGTAGCTAGTAGGATAAAATAACCTGCAAATCCGCTCTTGGGTATCGTTTGTCATAAAATTCCATACTGTCATTTTGCATCATTCACCGTGCAATTCAAAGGAGAGCTACTTCCGTCGAAGCCCATTCATTTAAAGAGGCAGAAACTTTACCTCTGCACAGGATTGCGCTCTCAGTGTGCCAGGTTCACACATGTGCTTTGAACATAAGAACATAAGAACAAGCCAGCTGGATCAGACCAGAATCCATCTAGTCCAGCTCTCTGCTATTCGCAGTGGCCCACCAGGTGCCTTTGGGAGCTCACAGGCAGGAGGTGAAAGCAATGGCCTTCTGTGGTTGTTGCTCCCGATCACCTGGTCTGCTAAAGCATTTGCAATCTCAGATCAAAGAGGATCCAGATTGGTAGCCATAGATCGACTTCTCCTCCATAAATCTGTCCAAGCCCCTTTTAAAGCTATCCAGGTTATTTATACAGATACGGTGTATGCAGCTTGCAATTTATACAGATACGGTGTACGCAGCTTGCATTATGTTAGTACAAGAGTTTGAGTAGTAGAAATTTAATTGGGGTCTTAAAATTTTTTTAGGCAGAGCGTGCAAAGAATTATAGATTGTAGAGCTGCTCAAGTAAACCGGGAAGTCTTTCCCCTTCCAAAGAAGGGCTGAGTTCTGTTGGAAATTTCTCCCATCTTGTTCTGATCTGAGCAGTTGTGAGCCACTTCTTGTTCTGGATTCCCCATCGTGACAAAAAATGACCAGAAGATACGGACACTACTCTGTGCCAATAGCTTTAGGTCCCAGTGAACCAAATACCGGTAGTCTTTGTAGCAACTTGTAATAATATTTTATCACAAGCAACAGTTCCAATAATTCTATTCTTTGTATGTGTTTTGCAGATCAACTAAGAGTTACAACATAACTCTCTAGCTTTAAAAGGGGCCAGGAGATTTATGGCGGAGAAGTCGATCTATGGCTACCAATCTTGATCCTCCTTGATCTGAGATTGCAAATGCCTTAACAGTCCAGGTGACTGGGAGCAACAGCCGCAGAAGGCCCTTGCTTTCACATCCTGCATGGGAGCTCCCAAAGGCACCTGGTGGGCCACTGCGAGTAGCAGAGAGCTGGACTAGATGGACTCTGCTCTGATCCAGCTGGCTTGTTCTTATGTTCTTATGATCTGTAAAACAAATACAATTAAAAGTACTGGAATTGTTTCTCATAATAAAATATTATTGCAAGTTGTTACAAAGGCTGTTTGGTTCGTTGGGACCTAAGCTGTTGGTGCAGAGTGTTGCTCTGGACTCAACCCGTGTTCTGTTCTTTCCTCCTCAGCGGATTGAGGGGCGTGTGGCAAGTCTGGTGAATGCCGTGGACGAATACAACAAAGCCAAGAATGAGTTTGCGGCCAAGGTGAGGCGCGTCTCGGGAACCAGGCCTTGTCTCCAAAAGAAGCTGCTGAAGAATTTCCACCAAATGTCCCACTTCCCAACTTGTGCTCTGAGAAACACGGGGACTTCCTTGAAAGGTGGTCCAGAGTTGTTCTCTGAGAAGATTGGAACAAAGGACAGGCCCCCTTCCATGAAAGGAGGTGCCCTTTCCCCTCTTTCCACCCTCCCTTTTCCCACCTTTCTCCTGCAATGTCATTGGGCTGCTGGGGTCAGTACGCAAGGTTGCAATAACGGCTATGGTTTGCCTTCATGCATTTCACAGTGTGAGTGGCACCCAATAGAACGCAAGGGACTGGCAAGACTCCTCTTTGCTTGTACAGTTAGTTAGTCATCCATCCATCCATCCATCCATCCATCCATCCATCCATCCATCCATCCATCCATCCATCCATCCATCCATCCATCCATCCATCCATCCATCCATCCATCCATCTATCCAGCTATCTATCTATCCAGCTATCCTCCATCCTCTATCCCTCCATCCCTCCCTCCCTGCCTCCCTGCCTCCCTCCCTCCCTCCATCTATCCATCCAGCTATCTATCCAGCTATCTATCTATCCAGCTATCTATCTATCCAGCTATCTATCTATCCAGCTATCCTCCCTCCCTCCCTCCCTCCCTCCCTCCCTCCCTCCCTCCCTCCCTCCCTCCCTCCATCCCTCCATCCATCCATCCTCCATCCATCCATCCATCCATCCATCCATCCATCCATCCATCCATCCATCCATCCATCCATCCATCCATCCATCCATCGATCCATCGATCTATCTATCTATCTATCTATCTATCTATCTATCTATCTATCTATCTATCTATCTATCTATCTATCTATCTATCTATCTATCTATCTATCTATCTATCTATCTATCTATCCAGCTATCCTCCATCCTCCCTCCCTCCCTCCCTCCCTCCCTCCCTCCCTCCCTCCATCCATCCATCCATCCATCCATCCATCCATCCATCCATCCATCCATCCATCCATCCATCCATCCATCCATCCATCCATCCCTCCATCCATCCATCCATCCATCCATCCATCCATCCATCCATCCATCCATCCATCCATCCATCCATCCATCCATCCATCCATCCATCCATCCATCCATCCATCCATCCATCCATCCATCCATCCATCCATCCATCCATCCATCCATCCATCCATCTATCCATCCATCTATCTATCCAGCTATCCTCCATCCTCCCTCCCTCCCTCCCTCCCTCCCTCCATCCATCCATCTATCTATCCATCCATCCATCCATCCATCCATCCATCCATCCATCCTCCCTCCATCCCTCCCTCCCTCCCTCCCTCCCTCCCTCCCTCCATCCATCCATCCATCCATCCATCCATCCATCCATCCATCCATCCATCCATCCATCCATCCATCCATTAGATTTTTATACCGCCCTATCCCCAGGGGGCTCCGGGTGGTGTACAACATATAAACATAATACAGTCATAAAATAGTTAAAGCCTTTAAAAGCAGCAGTAGAAACAATAAAAGACTAAATATAATAAGTATAATAAGTATAAGTGGCGTCCGACAATCCCATTTTCAAAATCCTCTCCCAAGGGGGAGGGACGGCAGTCCCATTAGGTCACAAAAGGCCCAGGTGTAAGGGGCCGAGAAAAAAAAGAAAAAAATCCCTTCCATATCACAGGGGCTAGGGGTGTGACACTCCTCATGATCTGGAAAACAGCATAAACTTTTTTTTCCGCCTCCCCTGGTTCCCAAGATTAGAGTCCACTGCTCTTCACCAGTACACCCAGCTATCTCCACTACATTTATTTAATACTATTGATTTTGATTTCATTAAATTTCTATATGATCCTCCCTTTTTAGGATTGGGGCAGTTTCCAACAGAATATATACATAATATAAATCCAATAATATGTGGAGTGATAAATTAATTGCTCTCCCAGTTAGTTTACGATAGACTGCTGAAAACAAAAGACAGAATCAGGTATGTCAGAAATGCAGTCTTTACTACCGTGTTTCCCCGAAAATAAGACAGTGTCTTATATTAATTTTGCTCCCAAAGATGGGCTATGTCTTATTTTCAGGGGATGTCTTATTTTTCCTACTTCCACAGCTGCATGCCTCTCTGGTGTCTGCCTGGACGGGCATGCTTCCAAACAAAAACTTTGCTACATCTTACTTTCAGGGGATGCTTTATATTTAGCACTTCAGCAAAACCTCTACTATGTCTTATTCTCAGGGGATGTCTTATTTTCAGGGAAACAGGATATGCATTGCATCAAACCCTTTCGTAGACCAAAAATAATTTTAAAAATTAATACATCACATTCCAGAACTTGCCCCTACCTGATTTTAATATTCTTTCATTATTCATTTTGAAGTAACAACCTTTCTCAAGAGACAGCATAATCTTCACAGTGCTATTAACCACGTAACGGGTCTCTTCATCCCACAGAAGCACAAAGTTGCAAAGACATCTGTGTGATTTCTGAAGCTGACAGTTATTGCATTCCTAGATCAACATCTAGGGATGCAATAACACATCCCTGTCTCAAAGGTAGTACAGAGTTACATAGAAGCTTATTCGGTACAAAATATCTAATTAATTACAAAGTAATTATGCTTGGGCTGCGATTATACTAAGATACATTTAATGTGAGTGCTCTGCATTTTATTAGGTAATTATTCCACTATTAATTAAAATATAGAAGCATTCTTAGTGTTTACAAAATGTATCATAGCCAGCTCGTTCTCTTTAATCTTTTGATCTCTCTTTTTTCCTTAATACATGTGTATCCCTTCATAGCTCATTTTTCTAGATGATACAGACATGAGACATATTCATGTTTAATGATTTATGATAGGTCAGAGCAGTGGTGGGATCCAAAAATTTTAATAACAGGTTCCGATGGTGGTGGGATTCAAACAGTGGCGCCGCCACATACACGCACCTCCAGTCCCTATTGGGCAGGGAGGTTGCTTTAGTAACCCCTTCTCGGCACTCAGAAAAAATTAGTAACCACTTCTAGAGAAGTGGTGAGAACTGGTTGGATCCCACCTCTGGGTGAGAGCTAAAACTATGAATTTGAAGAGATAAAATATCAATTTCTCTAAAATCCTTCTCTTGCATACCTTTTACCAAGCTTTTAACCTTTGACTCTGTACCAGACTGCTCCACATACCTTTCTAGCTGATTTCATCTTTTCTCTGCTGGAACCATCTTTTATTGAAAAGGAACCATCTTTTATTGAAAAGGAACCATCTTTTATTGAACATTTTATATAGGTTCTAAATAATTCCTTAACATCAAATAGTACAAATAAATATAATTTAAAAATATAATAAATATAATAACCTCACCTTGTGAGATGGGTGGGGCTGAAAGAGTTCTGAGAGAACTGTGACTGCCCCAAGGTCACCCAGCAGGCTTCATGTGGAGGAGCAGGGAAACAAATCCAGTTCCCAGGTTAGAGCGGGGAATCAAACCAGTCCGCTGCAGAACATCTACACCACTCAGGATTCTTATCTCGTTACGGATGCTGATTTTCTGTGACTAAGTCAGGGGTCCCCAAACTTTTCGAGCTCGCAGGCACCTTTGGAATTCTAATGCAGCATGTTGGTCACAGCCACAAAATGGCTGCCATGGGAGGTGGAGCTAGCCACAAAATGGCTGTTGTAGGAGGCGGAGCTATCCACAAAATGATCGCTGCAGCTGATATTCAGTCATGATAATAATATGGGGTTCAGTGCAGTAATAAATGACCAAATGAAGAATATACTGTAAAGGGCTTGCAGCAATAAAGTTTTGCAATAATCTTCAGAAGAATTCTCTAGTGTTATTTTTATATGTCTCAGTCAAACATGAGAATGGTGAGTTCAAATGCAAACATTAGAATGCAAACGCCACGAACAAGAACAATGCATAAATCAATATATGCTCACTAACTGGAATCTGGATGAAAACTGGTCCCATTTTCACTTCACAAGGTACATGGGAACATAATGCATAAGAAAATCGTACGGTTTGGACCATATATGCAGAACCTTATGTGTCCCTTTTTTCTCATTGTACGATTCTCACCATTCTTTTGTAGGACTGAGACATCTACAAATAACATCAGGGAATTCTTCTGAAGGTGGTTGTCAAAATGTATTGCAATTAGACCGCCATTGCTGCGAACCCTTTAGAGTTGGTAGCTTGTCTTCAGTCTTGTAGGGGTGGTAGGCAGAGGAATGATTTTTTTAAAATCCACCAGAGGTGTACTGGGGGGAAATGGCGTCCGGGGCAACACCTGCTCCAGGTGCCCCGCCTTGGCACCTCAGCCGGCAGCAGTGTGGACATGGTGGTGGTGGGGGGAGCATTTGAGAACATTCAGTATAAGATATTCATGGTGGGGGGGGGAGCATTTGAGAACATTCAGTATAAGATATTGTTAATCACAGGTCTCATGTTTGTTCAAATATTACCCAAGATATTTTAATTAATTTGCCCCTGATTGACATTTTGATATTCCTGCTCACATTTCTTGTTTGATTGTTTTGCTAGGTTTTAACAGCTGACTTAGACCCTGGAAACTTCTTGCACAGGGTTTCTCCTGCTGTGTAGTTTCAAACGTAAAGTGCAGCAGGCTGTGGGCATTGTGGGTATTTTCTAGCAGAAATCTTGTTCTCTCTTGCCCACTTGTAGTTGTCTTTACTGAACTGGGGACCTTCTTGGGGTTAAAAGCTGCCTGGTTTCTGTCGGAGGCCCTTTCCGCACGGGCCATTTACAGCAGCCCAGGGACGGCAAACACGCAGTCCCTGGGAAGCTGTTCGCACTGTTCGCACCCCCACGGGACTGACTGGCCTGCTCCCGGGGACACGTGACACCACATGTCCTCGTGGCCAGTATGCTCCTGAAATCCACCCAGGCAAACCAGTCTCCACTGGCCAATCAGGAGCCTTGCTGGGGGGAAAGCCCTCACTTGATGGGCTCCAGTGTTGATGGGTGACATGGCTCCCCTAAGCCCCACGCTGAGGACCCTCCTGCTGGATATCCCCCCAAGTCCCTTCACTTGATTAAAGCCTTTGGCTTAAACTGCGTGAGATGGACTAAGCTGCCCGATTCTTCCTTCAGCGTAAAGGAAAGGGCTCCTTCAGTCTTCCCCGCTACTCCAGTAGCTTTCCAGCCACCAAGGCACCTTTTCATTGTAAGATTCAAAATGGCCGTCGCTCAAGCACCAGGGAGGGGGGCGACCCTGCACCGAAGCGTCCCGTCAGAAGGTGCCCCTCAACCTCTGTTTGTCACTTCCCACCCAACAGGCCACGGAAGACCAGGTGAAGTTGCTGCGCATCCAACACCGCATGCAGAAGGAAGAGGACAAGCCGTACCTGGACTACTCCCTCCACGACACCGTCTACAACCTCATCCTCGACAAGAATCACAAGCGGGCCGAGCAACTGTACCGGGACTTCAAGATCCCCGACAAACGGTCCGAGAGGTTGCGTGGGCTGAGGGGCGTGGGGTATTCTGCGTCCCGTGGATAGGATGGGAGCAGGGTGATTTAGAAAGGGCGTGGAACCCCTTTGTGATGGCAGATCCCCCCCAAGTACCATGTTCGGTAATGCACAAAATAAGGCCGCACGTAACAACGAATGATAATTCTTATATTTGTTCAGGATAAAATTCTCATGTGGAAGTACACAAATTTCTCAACCACTTCACCTCAACTAATCTTACTAGAAGAGTTTGGTATATAGCAGCAGTGGCGTAGTGGTTAAGAGCAGGTGCACTCTGATCTGGAGGAACCGGGTTTGATTCCCTGCTCCTTCACTTGAGCTGTGGAGGCTTATCTGGGGAATTCAGATTAGCCTGTGCACTTCATAGGCCACGCCAGTTGGGTGACTCTTGGGCTAGTCACAGTTCTTGAGCCAGTCTCAGCCCTCCATCTCACAGGGTGCTTGTTGTGAGGGGGGAAGGGCAAGGAGATTGTAAGCCCGTTTGAGTCTCCTGCAGGAGAGAAAGGGGGGATGTAAATCCAAACTCTTCTTCTTCTTATATCCCCTCTTCCTCTCCTCTAAGGAGGCTCAAAGGGGCTGACAATCTCCTCTCTTCCCCAGCAAACACCCTGTGAGGTGGGTGGGGCTGATAGAGCTCCAAAGAACGGTGACTAGCCCAAGGTCACCCAGCTGGCATGTGTTGGAGTGTACCAACTAATCTGGTTCCCTAGATAAGCCTCCACAGCTCAGTGGCAGAGCGGGGAATCAAACCCAATTCTCCAGATTAGAGTGCACCTGCTCTTAACCACTACGCCACTGCTGCTCTCACTGCTGCCACTGCATCTTTATCTGAGACAGGGATGCATAACTCTGACTGTAGTTTTCCAGCCTTTCAGGCAGGAACACTGTTTTTCGGGACACTTTTTGCAATGAGCGAAATACTTTCTTGGGTGCACATGGAGCTGCCTGCTGAGCTAGCGAAGAAACACTCGTCTGGCAGTCTCAGACAGATCTCCTCTGGCCAATCAGAAGCCTCTTTCTAAAAACCCTTGGCAAACACTAAGAAAGGTGTTGGCCTGTGCCTTGGTGCCCACGGGCGCCACTTTTGGGGGGCCCTGCACGTGGCAGACTCCAGTGCATTAGTTTGTGGTTGCTGGCGTGGTCCCACAGTGAGCGCTCCCTTTGTGCTCCGACAGGTTCTGGTGGCTGAAGATCAGCGCCCTGGCCGAGCGGGAGGACTGGGACGAACTGGAGAAGTTCTCCAAGAGTAAGAAGTCGCCCATCGGATATCTGGTAAGGAAGAGGGGCCGAGCAGTGGTGGGATCCAAAAATTTTAATAACAGGTTCCAATGGTGGTGGGATTCAAACAGAGGCGCTGTCACACACACGCACCTCCAGTCCCTATTGGGCAGGGCGGTTGCTTTAGTGACCCCTTCTCGGCACTCAGAAAAGATTAGTAACCACTTCTAGGCCCCTTCCGCACCCGCAAAATAATGCATTTTCAAACCACTTTCACAACTGTTTGCAATGTGGATTTTGCCATCTCCGCATAGCAGCTTCTCAAGAGCACTGAAAGCAGTTTGAAAGTGCATTATTCTGCATGTGTGGAATGAGCCCTAGAGAAGTGGTGAGAACTGGTTAGATCCCACCTCTGGGGCCGAGCAAATCCAGCCCTCACCAAACAGCTGATGTGCGAGAGTCTCAGATTCACGTCTCTCTCCGTCACTTTTTAAAATTGCAACCAAACAGCTGTTGGGGAGCGGTGATTCGAATTGGGGCCCTGATCCTGAGCCAAGGAGCGTCAAACTCTTCCTCTCTCTGTGGCTCCCCTAACAGGGACTTCTGCTTGTTTGTTATGAATTTATTAACGCCGTTCACCTCGGCTAGTGGGATGCAGCAGTTAGAGCAGTGGTGGCGAACCTATGGCACGGGTGCCAGAGGTGGCACTCAGAGCCCTCTCTGTGGGCACGCGCAAACAGAGCTCACCCCCCCCCCCCCCACACACATCTAGGCTGGCCCGGGCTGCTGGGCTCAATTATTAGCATTAAACCTAAGATCTAGTTTTGGGGAAGCAGTGTAGGTAACCCTGTTAAATGCTGTTAAACCCCGCTGATTTTCATGCAAAGTCCTAAAGTGCAATCCTTTACCTGGGAGTAAGCTCAGTTGCTGGCAATGGGCTTGCTTCTGAGTAAACCACTACCTCCAGGGCCTGGGATTCACTGTTCCCTGGAAGAGATTGCACGGTTTGCTTCAAATCAAAGCCACCGACTACCACCAAGCTTACTCCCTAGTAACACGCCTTGGAGCCAACCATTTTTTCTAAACTAAAATCTCAATATTCAGGTTAAATTGCTGTGTTGGCACTTTGCGATAAATAAGTGGGTTTTGGTTTGCAATTTGGGCACTCGGTCTCGAAAAGGTTCACCATCACTGGGTTAGAGTGTAGGACGGGGGTGGGGGAGGATCAGGTTCGATTCCTCCTCGATTGCCCTGGAAGCTCCCTGCATGATCTTGGCCCGGCCACAAACACCCTCAGCCTGGTTGTCCTCCCAGGGTTGTTGTCAGAGAAAGGAGGGTGGGGGGGGAGAGAACACACAGAATGGGGAGAAAAGCGGGATTCAAGTAAATAAATGCCTGCACAAAAATGCTCTGCATTCATTTGGGCTCGTTTCTGGCAGCCCTTTGTCGAGATCTGCATGAAGCAGCACAACCGCCACGAGGCCAAGAAGTACACCCTCCGCGTCGCCCCGGAGCAGAGGGTGAAAGCCTTGATCTTGGTGGGGTACGTTCGCCCTTCCCCCATTCTCTGCCTGTGGGTCCAAGTCAAGCAGGGAAGGACTGAAAGGAGCGGGGGGGCCGGGGGTCCAGCTCTGTCGCCTTGTGGGTGGTCTCTTCATCTAAGTACTAGCCAGGCCCTTAGCTTCTGAGATCTGATGAGATTGGGCTAGCCTGGGCCGTCCTGCTCAAGGCGCTGGAAGAGGAGATCCTGTCTTAGAAAGGGCATTCCTTCCTGTAGGCAAGGAAGTGGGGAGGGCAGGGGCGTAGCGCCCAGGGAGCAGGGGGCGTCTTGCACCGGGCACACACTGTTCCGGGGGCAGGGCGGAGGTGTTCCAGGGACGTGGCGCGGGCGCAGTTCCCCCTCGCTACGGCTCTGGGGCAGGGTTTAGGGAGAGAGGGACTTTGCTGCTCTTCAATGCTTTTCCTTTTTCTCCTTGTGCCGTCCTCCTGTCGGCAGGGACCTGGGCCAGGCTGCCGACGCCGCCATCCGAATCAACAAAAGAACGAATGAACTCGGAACTCACCCTGTCCAGGGTGCGCATCGCCCACCGACTCCTCCGTCGCCAACAAAATCAACTCTGCCAAGGCTCAGATGCTTAAGAAATAGCTCGTCACTCGCTCGGCCACGTTTCCCAGGCCTGCTGCCCCCCTCGTGGTCAATTGGGGTGGGGGGGCTTCCACGTGGGACTTTGCGCATGTGGTTTGGAAGCCCAGAGATGACCTATTCTTATCAGAGGCTTCGCTCTGCTATAGATCTGGGCCTTTGCTTTCCCTTTTGGGGGACCAATTGTTGTAGGGGTGCCGAAAATGGACAGCTGTTCTTTTCTGAGTTTGGGTCCTTCAGATACCACCACACATACAAACACACATGCACGGTGGATTTCATGTTTGTGCATTTGTGTCTGTAAAAGGGCACAGTTTCATATGTGCAGACAGCTCTCATAAGCCTCCTCTCTTCTTCCACTGTTTGCCGGTGTCCCCCAACTCACAAGATCCCACAGAAGACCGAGGCCACGCCCAGTTCATTCTCCACCTTGAGCTTCTCTTCCAGATCAGACGAACGGCAGCTACCAGGGGCCCCCTTACTCCTCCTTTATTTCCCCAGCGAGCAGCTGTTCACAAACCGTCTGGCCCTCTTGCGGCTCATTTCCTCTTTAGCCTCCCTAAATCTAAAAGCTTCATTGCCGAAGCCGTTACTGAAGTGGTGAAATAACCACATCACACTGCCAAGGAGGAAGAGGATGCCATGCCACATGGGGGGGGGAGAGCTTAGAAAGGAGATGGGTGGGGAAGGACTGGGCGGGCAGGATCCTTATTCAGCTAACTGGAAAGGCCTTGGATGTAAGTGGGATGGGGCTGAAACATGGTTTGGGCCTAGTTGGAAAGAACCTATGGCACTCCAGGTGTTCATGGACTACATCTGGAGTGCCATAGGTTCGCCACCACTGGCCTAGGCTGTATCTGAAGATTTGGGTTCTGGGTTTGTTTTTTAAATTGTATTTATACCAGTGAACTTGGAAATAAAGACCGCTTCTTCATCCACTACGGGCAAATCGAAACGTGTTTTTTTGCTTGAGTTAACTCTTTTCTCGACTTGGCATTGCCTTCAAACAAGCAGCTGGCAAATACATACATAAAAATTAGATGGTTTTCTGATATGCTTTTATAAAGCTGTGCGGAGATGTAGCAGTATGGCTCATCAGCTAAGGGAAGTCTGTGGAACAGCCTGGCACCAGGGTTAGAAAGGTTAAAAGCCTGCTAGTTGGGAATGCAAGGGAGAAGGAAGACTAGTGCCCTATCACTCCCAATGTATGGATTTAGTATCTATATATTATATCCAGTGGTGGGATCCAAAAATTTTAGTAACAGGTTCCGATGGTGGTGGGATTCAAACTGTGGCGTAGCGTCAATGGGACTGGGCGGGGCACAACGGGGGTGTGGCTGGGAATTCCAGGGCGGGCATTCCTAAGGCGTGGGCTGTGGGTAAGGATGAGCCACAGTCGTCACTTAGCGCAGGGAAATGAACTACGGTATGCAGGCGGCGAGCTTGCCACGCACACACCGGTGCACCTCCTGCTAGACTGCTTCAAGTTTTGCGCACTACTGCTGAGAGGAGGGGCCTAACTAAGGCAAAAATCACGTGGCAAAATCACCCCTCTCGGCACACACAAATAATTAGTAACCTACTCTCTGGAACCTGTGAGAACCTGCTGGATCCCACCTCTGATTATATCCCATTTGACTTGTGTATTTCTTATGTCTATCTGAATAAGCAAACCTAATCTAAGATAAATGAGCTAGAAGAAGGTCATGGTTAGAGGGGAATAGCAGGTTATACTGCAGTTTATAATGCTTTTATATTTGAATGCTTTTATATTTTAGCTGATAATGGAACTTAAAGAATATGTTAATCACCCACATTCAATGTATATATCCTAAGTATAACCACAATACAAGCATAAGAATATGATAGGCATTGAATGTTTTGTGTTTAATAGGTTTTTGTGTGAACCTTTAATATGGTTAAAAGAAAATGTCTTTCTCTCAGTTTACAGCCTGACACAAGGGATGTGGCTCTCTGCAGAAACCCTAATCAGTAAGAAGGTGCTATTAGGAGCTGCCTAGTAGAAACCCCTTTTAGATAGAGGATGAGAGAATAGGGCTTTAGTGGAACCAAAGACGTGGCAGGTGCGACAGGAATAAATAACTTCTTATCTAATAAAATGGACATACCAAGAAGACACTCATTGAAGGGTTGACAACTGAAGAGAGCCAAGTAAATGAAGACTGATAGATACAAATCGCTATAGCTAATTACAGGAAATGACCATGTATGTAACTGAAGGAGATATCACATGGTGATATTAGGCGGTTCAGGATTGATCCCATGCCTAGCTCCAGAGGGATTACTATATTCTCTTCCCATCAGCCCCTGCCAGCATGGCCAATTGGCCATTCTGGCAGGGGCTGATGGGAATTGTAGTCCATAACATCTGGAGTGCCAAAGGTTCGCCACCACGAGTATATGACATGATGGGGTCTGCAACCTGCGGCTCTCCAGATGTTCCCAGACTACAATTCCCATGGGAATTGGGAATTGTAGTCTGTGAACATCTGGAGAGCCACAGGTTGCAGATCTGTCCCTCTCATCTCCCAGCCAATGGGGAAATGAGGGCGGAACTGGGTGGTCCTGAAAAGGGAAGATAAGTTGATGTAGAACAAAGGAAAGTGTGTGCCTGCCAGTGGGTGGACACCTGGACTTGCAAGACCATAATAAACCAATAAAAGCTTTGTTACCTGCTTCACCAAATTGGTCCAGTGTTTTTGGGATTTTCAGACCCGTTTCTAACAATGTGTATGAATGGTGGACTCTAATCTGGAGGACCGAATTTGATCCCCCCCCACCTTATCTGATGAACTGGATTTCCAGACTCTTATCTGATGAACTGGATTTCCTTCCCTGCTCCTCCGCATGAAGCCTGCTGGGTGACCTTGGGCCAGTCCCAGTTCTCTCAGAACTCTGAGCCCCACCTGCCTCACCAGGTGTCTATAGAGGCCCCTTATAGTAGAGAAAGGCGGGGTGCAAATCCAAACTCTTCTTCTTTATCAACAAGGGATCCAGGTCCCCCCCCCCCCCGGGAGATTGGCAACTTCCGTTTAAAGGGCCTCAGCTGCGCCAAGAGAAGACCGTCTCCAGAGTAGAGGGGCGGAGTCAAGGACCGAGGGGCGGAGTCAGGGGGCGGGGCCTGGCCTGGCCTCCCTCCTCTGGGCGGGGCGAGCGTGGGCCAAGATGGCGGCGCCCGTGTGCAGCCACGACGCCTTCGCCGGGGGCCCCGAGGCGGGGGGCCAAGCGCGGCGCGCCCTGGAGGTCCGCTTCGTCAGCAGCGCCAAGGTCAGCCGGAGGCGCGCCTGGGGGGGTGGGGGGCCTGCGGGGACCCCCCCTCCGGCCTCCACCGGCGGCGCCCTGGAGAGGCTGCAGCCGCTGCAGCGAGCCTTGCCGCTCCGCCGGCTGCAGCCTCTCCTGGAACAAAGCCACGCGGGCTCTCTGCTGCTCCTTGCAAAGAAGGGGTCTGTAGGAATGCGGGGTTGCCAACCTCCAGGCGGTGCCTGGGGAGCTCCCCAAATGACGGCTGGTCTCTGGGCATCCCGGGGGGAGGGGGGGGGGAGGAAAGCAAAACTGGATTGAGATTTAACATCCAGCCCCTTCCCTTCCAGGCTCAGGGAATATCCCCTTCCTTCCTGGAATTCTGCCTTGCCCAGGTGCTCTTGCGGACACCCCCCCCACCAGAGCTGGCACCCCTAACAAATAGAACCAGGGGGCATTCATTGAAAATGCTGGGGGGAAGAATTAGGACTAATAAAAGGAAACACTTCTCTTTGGAAGATGCTGCCACAGGAGGGGGTGATGGCCACTCACCTGGATAGCTTTAAAAGGGGCTTGGACAGATTGATGGAGGAGAAGTCGATCTATGGCTCCCAATCTTGATCCTCCTTGATCTCAGATTGCAAATGCCTTAGCAGACCAGGTGCTCGGGAGCAGCAGCAGCAGAAGGCCATTGCTTTCACCTCCTGCGTGTGAGCTCCCAAAGGCACCTGGTGGGCCACTGCGAGTAGCAGAGAGCTGGACTAGATGGACTCT
This sequence comes from Sphaerodactylus townsendi, assembly GCF_021028975.2. NCBI lineage: Eukaryota > Metazoa > Chordata > Lepidosauria > Squamata > Sphaerodactylidae > Sphaerodactylus > Sphaerodactylus townsendi. The sequence continues at coordinate 86,032,391 of NC_059434.1, read as the reverse complement.
GGTCTGATCCAGCTGGCTCGTTCTTATGTTCTTAAGGCCATTGCTTTCACCTCCTGCATGTGAGCTCCCAAAGGCACCTGGTGGGCTACCAAGCAAGTAGTAGCAGAGAGATGGACCTCAGGGATGGACTCCTGGTCTGATCACAGTCAGCTGGCTCTGTTCTTATGTTCCCAAAAGGCCATTTGCTTTCACCTCCTGCATGTGAGCTCCCAAAGGCACCTGGTGGGCCACTGCGAGTAGCAGAGAGATGGACTAGGGATCTGGACTCTTCTGGTCTGAATCCAGCTGGCTTTGTTCTTATGTTCTCTAAGGCCATTGCTTTCACCTCCTCTGCATGTGAGCTCCTGCCAAAGGCACCTGGTGGGCTACTGCAGTAGCAGAGAGATGGACCTGATGGACTCTGGTTTTACCCGTCTGATCCAGCTGGCTTGTTCTTATGTTCTTAAAGCTGGCCGCTTTCACTGCTTTCACCTCCTGCATGTGAGGCTCTCAAAAAGGCAATCTGGTGGAGCCACTCTTAGCGGTAGCAGAGATTTAATTAGATGGACTCTGGTCTGATCCAGCTTGGCTCGTTTCTTATGTTCTTAAGGGGCCATTGCTTTCACCTCCTGCATGTGAGCTCCCAAAGGGCACCTGGTGGAGCCACACTGCGAGTAGCAGAGAGATGGACTAGATGGACTCTGGTCTGATCCAGCTGGCTCGCTCTCTTATGTTTTATTAAGGCCATTGCTTTCACCTCCTGTATGTGAGGCATTCCCAAAGGCACCTGGTGGGCCACCATGCGAAAGTAGCAAGCAGAGAGATGGACTAGATGGACTCTTGGTCCCCTGATCCAAGCTGGCTCGCCTGCTCTATAAGTTCCTCCTAAGGCCATTGCTTTCACCTCCTGCATGTGAGCTCCCAAAGGCACCTGGTGGGCCACTGCGAGTAGCAGAGAGATGGACTAGATGGACTCTGGTCTGAGAATCCCCAGCTGGCTTGTTCTTATGTTCTTAAGGCCATTGCTTTCACCTCCTGCATGTGAGCTCCCCAAAGGCACCTGGTGGGCCACTGCGTAGTAGCAGAGAGCTGGAGCTAATCAGATGGACTCTGGTCCTGATCCAGCTGGCTCGCTCTTCCATGTTCTCCCAAGTTGCCATTGCTTTCACCTCCTGCATGTGAGTTCCCTGCAAAGGCACCTTGGTGGGCCATACTGCGATGCAGTAGCAGAAGAGATGGACTCAGGATGGACTCTGGGTCTGAAATCCAGCTGGCTTTGTTCTTATGTTCTTAAGGCCCTTTGCTTTCACCCTCCTGCACGCGAGAGTCTCCCAAAGGCACCTGGTGGGCCACTGCAGTAGCAGAAGCAGAGAGATGGGACTAGATGGACTCTTGGTCTGATCCAGCAGCTGGCTTGTTCTTATGTTCTTAAGGCCATTGCATTTCACCCTCCCTGCATGTGTGAGCTCCCCCCAAAGGCACCTGAGTGGGCCACTGCAGTAGCAGTGAGAGATGGACTAGATGGACTCTGAAGAGATACTGATCCCAGCTGGCCTCGCTCTTCTTATGTTCTTAAGGCCATTGCTTTCTACCTCCTGCATGTGTGCTCCCAAAGGCACCCAGTGGGCCACTCAAGTAGTAGCAAGAGAGATGGACTAGATGGACTCTGGTCTGATCCAGCTGGCTTGTTCTTATGTTCTTAAAGGCCATTGCTTTCACCTCCTGCATGTGAGCTCCCCAAAGGCAATCTGAGTGAGCCACTCACGAGCAGTAGCAGAGAGATGGACTAGATGGACTCTGGTCTGATCCAGCTGGCTTGTTCTTATGTTCTTAAGGCCATTGCTTTCACCTCCTGCATGTGAGCTCCCAAAAGGCACCTGGTGGGCCACTGCAGTAGCAGAGAGATGGACTAAGATGGACTCTGGTCTGATCCAGCTGGCTTGTTCTTATGTTCTTAAGGCCATTGCTTTCACCTCCTGCATGTGAGCTCCCAAAGGCACCTGGTGGGCCACTGCGAGTAGCAGAGAGATGGACTAGATGGACTCTGGTCTGATCCAGCTGGCTTGTTCTTATGTTCCATAAGGCCATTGCTTTCACCTCCTGCATGTGAGCTCCCAAAGGCACCTGGCGGAGCCACCATGCAGTAGCAGAGAGATGGACTAAGATGGACTCTGGTCTTGATCCAGCTGGCTTGTTTCATATGTTCTTAAGGTTCTTGCTTTCACCCTCCTGCACGGAGCTCCTGGGGTGCAAAGGCACCCTGGTGGGCCACTGCGAGTAGCAGAGATGGACTAGATGGACTCTGGTCTGATCCAGCTGGCTCGCTTCTTATGTTCTTAAGGCCATTGCTTTCACCTCCTGCATGTGAGCTCCCAAAGGCACCTGGTGGGCCACTGCGAGTAGCAGAGAGATGGACTAGATGGACTCTGGTCTGATCCAGCTGGCTTGTTCTTATGTTCTTAAATGTGCCAGGGAGATTTTCTTGGTGTGGATCTCAGCAGCCCCACTTCCTCTGGAAGCAGGGGGGGACCGAAGGGCTGTTCTGAAGTTGCCAAGGCAGATGGATGGGCGCAGCTGGAAAGAACCATCTTTGGATGCCTGGCTGTTTAGTTGCTATTAGGTGCCTCTGGAGTCGGTCTTTTTGGGTTGAAAGAGGCAGGAAAGGCAAAAAGATCTTCTGGCTGTTGTGGTTTTCTGCATTGTGTGCTCGTCTTCGCACACGTCGATGACCGGCATCTTCAGAGGCATACTACAATGAGATGTGTTTCTCTCCATGGCACAGGGACGCTCTAAACGAGTCCATATTGACATTATTTATTTATTTATTTAATTTGATATACCGCCCAATCCCCGGAGGGCTCTGGGCGGTGTACAACATAAAATCACATAAAAACATCATAAGCAACCATAATAATAAAAACAGCAGTTATAATATTTCAAGATGGCGTCCCACCTGAACCCAATCCCTTTAGCAGGAGCGGGTAATGGTCCCAATGGTATGAGGGACCCATAGATCTTAATAATGGATCCCATTAATATTGGGATTCCAACCTGGGGGGTGGGGGGGGCACTCAGCGGCTGGTTTCTCCAAAAGCCCGGTGGAACAACTCGGTTTTACAGGCCCCAAGGAAATCCCTGCTGTCCCACTCGGGCAGGGCCTGGACAGTTGGAGGGAGAGTGTCTCCACTGAGGCAGGGGAGCCAGAGCCGCAGCGTCCTGGGTCTGAGTGGGAGCTGCCAGCTTATCATTGAGGGGCCAGGGATCTCCAGTAAATTGTCCTCTGCCGAGCGCAGAGGCCGAGCTGGGACATATGGGGTAATGCGGTCCTGAAGGTACGAGGGTCCCAGGCCGCGTAAGGCCTTAAAGATGGTTTATCTTTCTGCGTTTCAGGCTTCAAGCTAATCAGTCACCAGCTTAAGATCCAATTTTGAGGCCGTCTTGGCCCAAAGACATTAAGCTGCCTTTGCACAGATTACAGATTTTCATCCAGGACAGCTTTTGGGGGTCCCTCATCAACGCAGGTTGGGTCTTCATCTGGCAACCCTAAAACCTGACACATAGAAATAGAAAGCAGATGAACCTGGACTCATTTAGAGCATCTGTTTAGAATTTCATTTAGATTGTTAGATATGGTTTGCATCAAGGACAAGGTGGTATTGTTTAAGAATATAGTTTGGATTAAAATTGAGACTGTAAGGCAGGGCCTGTGTCTGGAATAAATTTTATTGATTATTGATGCGGCGGCCAAGAAAGCCAATGCGATTTTGGGCTGTGTCAATAGGAGTATAGTGTTTAGATCAAGGGATGTATTTGTACCTCTCTATTCGGCATTGGTTAGACCTCACCTGGAATATTGTGGACAGTTCTGGGTACTGCAATTCAACAAGGATATTGACAAGCTGGAATGGGTCCAGAAGAGGGTGACCAAAATGGTCAAAGGTCTGGAGTCCATGCCCTGTGAAGAGAGGCTTGGGAAGCTGGGGAGGTTTAGTCTGGAGAAGCAAAGGTTAAGGGGGCACATAAGGGGGCCTTGTTTAGATATTTGAAGGGATGTCATGTTGGTGAGGGAGCAAGCTTGTTTTCTGCTTCTCCAAAGACTAGGACCAGGAGTCATGGGTTCAAGGTGAAGGAAAAGAGATTCCACCTAAACATCAGGAAAAACTTCCTGACAGTCAGGGCTGTTCAACAGAGGAATGCACTGCCTTGGAGTGCATTGGAATCTCCTTCTTTGGAGGTTTTTAAAGAGAGGCTGGATGGCCACCTGTCAGGAGTGCTTTGATTGTGTGTCCCTGCATGGCCGGGGGTTAGACTTGATGATCCTTGGGGTCTCTACCAACTCTATGATTCTATGAACCCGAGGGGAAGGTCAGTGAACACTTATGTGAGCTGTTCAGCGGCAAATAAATGAACAACAACCCTGCTGGGTTGGACCCAGGAATTCCTCCCATTAAAGAAGAATAATTTGGATTCCACATAAACATCAGGAAAAACTTCCTGACCATTAGGGCCGTTGGACAGTAGAATTCACTGCCTAGGGATGTGTGTGTGTGTTGAGTCTCCTTTTTTAGCAAAGGCTGGATGGCCACCTGTCAGGAGTGGTTTGATTGTGTGTTCCTGCAGGGTTGGACTTGATGGCCCCTGGGGGTCTCTTCCAATTTTATGATTTAATTCAGGAATTATTCTATACTTTTGAACTGCTGGCCATTGGGGGCCAAGTGGTGGTTTCCAGGTCTCTTCTTGTTTGTTCGTACTTGTCGTCCCACCTGGAGGTTGTAAGGACTGCTACCCAATCATGGCCCATCAAGTCATGATCCCTGGCTTCAAAAGGCCCTGGGTTCATTTTCAGCTTTTAAAAAAAATATCGGGCAGTGTAGGGTGTGGAAGACCTCGCCCTGAACCTCGATTAGATCCAGCGTGGTGTAATGATTAAGAGCAAGTGGACTCTAATCTGGAGAACCAGGTTCAATTCCCCGCTCCTCCACTTGAACAGTGGACTCTTGTCTGGTGAACTGGATTTGTTTCCCCGCTCCTACACGTGAAGCCTGCTGTGTGGGACAGTTATGGTCCTCTCCATCAGGATTCTCAGCACCACCTTCCTCATGAGGTGTCTGTAGTGGGGAGAGGAAGGGAACAGAGTTCAACAACAACAACCTTTATTTGGCATTTAAAAAATAGGTTCTAGAGCATTGCCAGACATTTTTGAAATACAAATCAAGAGTACATTCAAAGCGCAGACAGGAAGACTGTATATAGCAGTATACATCACTTAGAAAGTTCTGTCACTTGTATAAGAAATTTTGCTACTTTTTCCAAGAGCATGACATCTGTGTTGTTTAACAGAAGCTCCACAACAGAGCAGTCAGAGTCACTTTCAGATTTGTCTAAGGCCAGCCTGGGAGAGAAATTCCTAATTCCCACATATCTCGGACAGTCAAGAATAATGTGAGCAAGAGTCTCCACTTGATTTTTACAGTGTGGACAAACCCGATCCTGGAGAGGGATGGATAAGTAGCGTCCCTTTGTAATGGCTGATGGGAAGGTATTGGATCTGGCCCTTGTGATAATCCATCTCTGTTGGGGTTCAGTTAACAATTCAAGATATTTGGCTATGTGCCCCTGTTCCGGTATTATTCTGACAGAGAGGGGTGAGCATGATTTATTTGCTTGCCCCAACAAGATATGATATTCCTGAGGGAACAGAGTTTATAAGCCACCTTGAGTCTCCTTTTCTGAAAGGCGTATTAATGCAAACTCTTCTTCTTCTTGGCAAGTTGCTACCTTGGGCTGATTCTATTGATTTCTCTTTGTTTTAAAGGGGAAAGGACTGTTTGCCACCAGGAACATCCGCAAAGGGGAGACAATTTTTGTCGAAAAGCCGGTGGTGTCTGCCCAATTCCTTTGGAACGCCCTGTATAAGTATAAAGGTAAGGATCGCTGTGCAATTTTTGCTTGGGATAATGGTCCCTGGGTGCCATTCATGGGTGCCTGGGTGTTTTCTTTGCCTGCGCTGCCCTTTCACCTCTGTTCTTGCAGCCTGCGACCACTGCTTGCGAGCGCTGGAGACGGCGGAAGAGAATGCCCAGCGGTTGCTGGGGAGATTCCTGGCCCTGCCTCACCCTGAGCAGTGCAGCATCCGGAAAGATCTGCATCAGCTCTGCCCCAGTTGCCAGGTAACCTGGGTTTCATTTATTATATCAGTAGATGCCCAAGTTTCTTGAAGTAGGATCAAATCAAATTTTCTCAAATAGGAAATAAAACCAGGATTGATACTCCTCCTGCTCCAACCAGCAACATTCCAGGAGAGGAATGCAATACTTAAGAACATAAGAACTAGCCTGCTGGATCAGACCAGAGTCCATGTAGTCCAGCTCTGCTCTGCCACTGCAGTCTGGCCCACCAAGGTGCCTCCCTTTGGGAGCTTCCTCACGCAGAATGTGAAAGCAAATGGCCTTCTGCTGCTCCTGCCCCTGAGCACCTGGTATGATAAGGCATCTGCCATCTGAGATCAAGGAGGATCAAGATTGGTAGCCATAGATCGACTTCTCCTCCATAAATCTGTCCAAGCCCTTTTTAAAGCTATCCAGGTTAGTGGCCATCACCACCTCCTGTGGCAGCATCTTCCAAACACCAATCACATGTTGTGTGAAGAAGTGTTTCCTTTTATTAGTCCTAATTCTTCCCCCCAGCATTTTCAATGAATGCCCCCTGGTTCTAGTATTGTGAGAAAGAGAGAAAAATGTCTCTGGCTCTAGGCATTTTCTACCCCATGCATAATTTTATAGACTTCAATCATATCCCCCCTCAGACGTCTCCTCTCCAAACTAAACAGTCCCAAACGCTGCAGCCTCTCCTCATAAGGAAGGTGCTCCATTCCTTCAATCATCCTCGTTGCTCTTCTCTGCGCTTTTTCTATCTGTTCGATATCCTTTTTGAGATGTGGCGGGGAATTTCTCAGTCAATTACCATCACCTAGGGACACAATATCAGTTACATTTTGTTGAATACAACCATTTTTTAAATTAACCAAATTAGCTTATGGTGGAGACAAAATTGTGTCAGACCGAGCATTACTCGTATGATGGACACAATAGCCTTTGTTGGAAGCTTCAATACAGTATCTGGAAAGACAGCAGGAGGATTTGATGAACTTGGAGACCGGTTTGCGTTTGAACAAGACACCTTCCTTATCTAAGTTCAGCCCATCAGGAGCCTTCATGATATTAATGAATTGTAATCTAGTTCCTTCCAGTCTGTCAACCACATTTTTCTGTTCCTCCGATGATAGTAATCTGAAGTCAGCAAGCGCCTCTTGTACTAAATTAGCTGGCAGGGTTTTATTTATTTTATTTACTTAATTTATTCCTTGCTTTTCTCCCTGGCAGAGACACAGAGAGGCTTTCGGTAGGCAGCCAACGCAGTGTAGCTGTTCAGAGCTGTGGGCTTTAATCTGGAGTTAATCCGGACTTGTCTCTCCTGTTTTGTAGGTTGTGTATTGCAGTCCAGAGTGCCGGCAGGCAGCCTGGGACCAGTACCACCAAGTCTTATGCCTCGGACCCTCCAGGGAGGACCCCAGCCACCCCCTCAACAAACTGCAAGAGGCGTGGCGGTAAGCTGGACAGAAACCCGTGGCCTGCGTTTGTTCGTTCGTTCCTTCAAACATTGGCATCCCGGCCTTCACCGTAGTTCAATGTGGCTTACAATCATAGCTAAGAACATAAGAACTAGCCTGCTGGATCAGACCAGAGTCCATCTAGTCCAGCTCTCTGCTACTCGCAGTGGCCCACCAGGTGCCTTTGGGAGCTCACGTGCAGGATGTGAAAGCAATGGCCTTCTGCTGCTGCTGCTGTTCCTGAGCACCTGGTCTGCTAAGGCATTTGCAATCTCAGATCAAAAAGTTCAAGATTGGTAGCCATAAATCGACTTCTCCTCCATCAATCTGTCCAAGCCCCTTTTAAAGCTATCCAGGTGAGTGGCCATCACCACCTCCTGTGGCAGCATATTCCAAACACCAATCACACGTTGCGTGAAGAAGTGTTTCCTTTTATTAGTCCTAATACTCCCCCCCAGCATTTTCAATGGATGCCCCCTGGTTCTAGTATTGTGAGAAAGAAAAATTTATCTCTGTCAACATTTTCTACCCCATGCATAATTTTATAGACTTCAATCATATCCTTCAATCATATCCCCATATGCAGTTCAATGCATATGGGGTTTGGGGCCCGCCTTTTGTGAAAAAGAGTCTTAAGGTCACTGCGACTGCTCTTTGGGCTGAATCAGTTGCATGTGGAAACTGAGCGGATCACGATCCGGATGATTGGAACACAACACCGCAGTATCTGAATGCTTCGACTGTCAGTCTGCCCCCTATGTTTCTTTGACTTTTTGGAAAAGGCAAGCATTTTAGTCGTTGAGATGTTGGTTAAGAAGAGTTTGGATTTATATCCCCCCTTTCTCTCCTGTAAGGGGGCTCAAAGGGGTTTACAGTCTCCTTTCCCTTCCCCCCCACAACAAACACCCTGTGAGGTGGGTGGGGCCTAGAGAGCTCCGAAGAACTGTGACTAGCCCAAGGTCACCCAGCTGTCATGTGTTGGAGTGCACATGCTAATCTGGTTCCCCAGATAAGCCTCCACAGCTCAAGTGGCAGAGCAGGGAATCAAACCCTGTTCTCTAGATTAGAGTGCACCTGCTGTTAACCGCGATACAACTCTGGCTCTCAACAGATACATACATTGGTTGTTAATAAATACTGCTAAATAAATACAGGTTCTTGCCTAAGCACCAAGTTCCGAGATCTCGAGTTGTGAGGCTGGGAGAGATTTCTGCTCGAAGGTCCAGTCGGAGGTGATGGCTGATCTGTGGGGCAACTGACTGGGCGCCTGGGAGAATGACTTGCGTTCTCCTTCTCTGTTGTATCCAGGAACATCCATTACCCGCCGGAAACGTCAAGCATCATGCTGATGGCACGGATGGTTGCGACCGTCAAGCAGGTGAGTGTTTGGGCGGCCACAGTGTAGCCAAGCGTTCTCACTTGCTGGGTAATTGTGTCCGTTGCCTGTTGATCCTCGCTTCGTTGACAGGTGGAAACGGCCAAACAGAGGCATGACTCTCCCGGGGAAAAATATGAAAAAGAAAAATAAGGCCTCACATACTTACAGGAAGTGCTTACCATAGAGTTCTTGATGATCCTAGAACTACCCGGAAGTGACAAAGGGTAGCTCTAGGAATTGCCACGGTAAGCACTTTCTACAATTAGATGAGGTCTTATTTTTATTTTGTAATTCCCCACCCCACCCCCGGGATGTTGCCCCCAGCCAGTTGTAAGGAATTCCATAGACGCAGAAATAAAAGGCTTTGGTAGTGAAAGTCCATTTATTAAGACATCTTAGAAAGCTCAAGTACACGCAGTGGCAGGAATGACACTTCCCGCCAGAAGCACAGGTTATAATACCAGTCACCCCATCCTCCCTTCCTGATTCCCATGGGAACGGAGACTTCATCTCCCGCGCAAAGATAAAGTCTACCACACGTGCATCTGGGCTCCATCAGCCTCGGCTGTAATGGAATGCACTCAAGGTTACTTCAGCATCAACACCATTGAATCCTTTACACCAGTGACCTGGATCTTATAAATCTGTTCCAGTAGCATGGTCAATGTCCTTCAACAGAAGGATTCTTCCCTAATGACTTCAGAATTTCCAGACATTTTACGTCTCTGTTGCTGGGCTCAAGTCTGGCCGATGTAGGTTAGCTTTTATATAAATTTGTTGTAAACCCAAGCAGGTAAATAAATAGTTATTGGTTCAGAAGATGTTGCTGCTCTCATTCCAGGGCACTAGGAGTTTGGGGGATGGTGGATAAAGAAAAACTAAAGTTCCTGTATTTTCCTTCCAGGCCAAAGACAAAGACTGGTGGATCAAAGTGTTCTCTCAGTTCTGCAGCAAAACCGCCAACGAGGAGGAAGAAATTGTCCACAAACTTCTGGGGGAGAAATTTAAGGTCAGGGCATCCCTGAAAACAGAAGCATGTCACAACACGTCAGGGCAGCAGTGGTGCAGGAGGTTAAGAGCTCGTGTATCTAATCTGGAGGAACCGGGTTTGATTCCCAGCTCTGCCGCTTGAGCTGTGGAAGCTTATCTGGGGAATTCAGATTAGCCTGTGCACTCCCACACACGCCAGCTGGGTGACCTTGGGCTAGTCACAGCTTCTCGGAGCTCTCTCAGCCCCACCTACCTCACAGGGTGTTTGTTGTGAGGGGAGAAGGGCAAGGAGATTGTAAGCCCCTTTGAGTCTCCTGCAGGAGAGAAAGGGGGGATATAAATCCAAACTCCTCCTCCTCCTCCTCCTCCTCCTCTTCTTCTTCTTCTTCTTCTTCTTTTTCTTCTTCTTCTTCTTCTTCTTCTTCTTCTTCTTCTTCTTCTTCTTCTTGAGATGAATTGGGGCGGTGGGAGACACCACCTTACTTGGTGAATGGAGGCGGTAAACATGTTGAATAGCTTAGCCGTGCCAACTTAGGAGCAGAGGATGGAAGCACATGGAATAAAGTGGAAGCTGCTTAGAATCAGTCTACCACCACCCATAAAACCGTGTTGCCTGCATGACTTTTCGGGCAAATCTGTAATGAAATCCATGGAGATGACGCTTCCCAAAGGGCGGGAAGCTACGGGGAGAAGGTTTCAACAGTCCATAGGGCTTTCGGGATGGTTTGAAGCTTCTGCACAAACCGAGAGCAGCCTTTGTCATGGCCTCAATGTCGCTGGCATTCTTGGCGCCACCCAAGAACTGCGGTGGGCTAGGGTGCAGAGTTTCAAAAGCCAAAATGTCCAGCGAGCGGGCATGCGTGGCGAAGCACAAGAACTTGCTTTGCCCGGAGGAGGCCGCGTGCCAACATTCCCCCCTCAAGCAGAAGCTCCAATCTCAAAGCGCGGTGGAGTGCTGGCCGCTGGGGGCTCATGGCCCGCCTCTCCATTCCCGCGGGAAAGGAGAGCCCGAGACTGGGAAGCGAGGGGTGGAGGGGAGGCCGGTTACGTTTAGAGATGAAGGGTGACAGCCAACCCCAGCTGGGAGGGGAAAGAGGCGATTAGTGGAATGTCACCAGCAGGCAGCTCCACTTGCCTCGAGGTATTGGCCAGCGTCAGCCAGTTTGTTGAACAGGAAAAAATGGTGTGGCGAGAAAAAAATCATTGCGCAGTTGCGAACATCTTGAGGGGGGGTGGAAGAGCTGCCAGGTTTTATGATCCGATAGGCAGAAAGGGTGCCAGCCTCCAGCCAGTGGCGCCAGAGTGGAAGTGCTGCTTGATGGCCGCGGTCTCCTTGTCTCCACAGTCCAGTTGAGTTCGGCACCGGAGAATTTTTTAGACAAATAAGCACCGCGGAACCAGTCTACCATCTTTATTTTTCTGCAACAGGGCTGGCGGTGCTTTGTCCGGCGTCCGCGTGAACCACAAGCGGGGAGATCTGGGTGAGAATTGCTTTAGGATAGGTTAGGTGAGTAGCATGAATTTTAATAGTTGAAAGGCTGTTTGGCATTTCCTCAGACCAGAGAAGGGCCCGGGCTTGGCGGACAGTGAATCTTTACCGCCAGTGGCCAGAGGTCTGTGAGAGGAAGTCAGTTCAGCAAATTGGGGTATAAAATCCGCGATAGAAATTAGCAAAACCAAGCGACTGGAGTTCTTCGCGGTTGGTGAGGCAGGCCATTGGAGGACTGCATCAATTTTAGCAGGATCCATTTTAGCCCTAGGCGAGATCCGATAGCAAATGATCAATGGAGGTCCTGATGAAAACAGCATTTGGGAGATTTGGCAAAGGGGTTGTCAAACAGAAAGCGTTTCAATACCTCGGACCAACATTTCATGCTCTTCTATAGTTTCGCGAGTAAATTAAAGCGTCATCTAAATATATACAACAACTCCCTTGTACAGTAAATCATGGAGAACCGTTGGTAAGGCCATGAAGCTCCGGGGCCCATAACCCGAATGGCATTATTAAATATTCAAACTGTCCAAACTTTGTATTAACAGTCCAGGTGTTCATATCCTTCAGCATTCTGACTCTGCTTAGTAGCTTCTCTCAAGTCTAATTTGGTAAAAATGGAGTATGCATCCTAAAGGATCCTTGATCAAAGGCAAAGGATATTTGATGGACAGGAGACGCATTGAGACCTCTCGATAATCTGTACAAAGCATAAGGTATACTTCTTTTGACAAACAAAAGCGGGAGCAGCGATATCAGTATTGTTTGGTAGCCCTTGCGTATGAAACGCGAGCAAAGGTTCTTGTCTAAGAAAGCGAAGTTCCTTCTGGTGGGACTCATGGGTAGATTCTACCCTTGAGCGTGCGCCCCTGGTTGTATGACAATTTACAGTCAATTCTCTGTGGGGTGGCAGTGATGGCATTCCTGCTCCTGAAAAACTCTGGCTGAATACAGTATGCAGGTGGGATGTCAATAGAATCCGGGGAGCAATCACTGAAACCAGAGAGGAAGTGTCAGAGGCGTTGGATTTTCTTCCAATTCATGTGTTCACATAGAGGAGGGTCAGTGAATTCTAGGATCCCTTTTCTGAAATGGTGCAGTTTCATGTAACAACAACCAAGGCATGCCCAAAACTGGCGGAGTGTTTGGCCACTGGCTAAGATAAACTAATTTTCTCCCAATGAATTACGAGCGGAGAGCGGCTGTGTTTTAGATGGGCCGGTCCTTACGTTTCGAGGGCTGCCGTCCATTTTAGGTGAATAGTATGGAAGCCAGCCAGGGAATTGGTCCAGACCTGGCTCCTCTACCACCTGGGGCGCATTAAGCAGTGGGAGCAGCGGAATCCACGGGCAGAGGCTATAATGCGGCGAGAGTGTGTTTTAGCGGGTTGGCCAGAAATGCTTGAACAATGGCCGGGCTTCACTCACGCGCGTCAGGTGGGCCCCATGTCCATAGGGCTGAAGAAAGACAGACAGCTGCTTCCCCTCACTCTGGGTAGCCGCCGGTCACGCTTTAGAGCGAGCCAGTGGGGGCCCGGTCCACGGCTGCGTGGGGGTTTGGCAGGCGAATGCAGCGGAGCTGGGGCGGTGGTTTTGCTTAGCCCAGGACGGTGGCGGCTGGATGACCTACATCCGCAGTAAGAACACAGCGAAGTACGTTCAGAGAATTGGTTTTACGGTAGAAGCGTGGGCTTGACCGGGTGGAGCGCGGTAGTGAACGGTGGCCTCGGCCAATGGCGTATTTCAAGCGAGGCGCCGCGAGACTAACTGGATCCAGTATCTGCAATGATGCGAGGAACCGGTTAAAAACACAGTTTCATTAACGCTATCCACAGCATCGAGAAGTATTAAGCGTCTCATGCGTTCCGGAAGGCCATCAGGAGGAAGTCGAGGCAGCCGCAAATTCCGCGGACAAATTCACCACCAGCGGTTGCCTTGCTGGATAGTTTTGATGGTCGCCGGATAGCTTCATTCGGCGCCTGGATCTTGGCAGCGCTCAAAGCTTGGAGGAATCACGGGCACTGTCGAGAGTCCCTCATCCTGCAAATCCTAAAACAGTCCACGAACCAGTCGGCTGCCGCCCATGGACAGGCGGTAAGCCATTATTTCGGCGTTGAACGGTAGAGATCATCATGATCTTCAAGTGGGCATTGAGTTGCAAGATGAAGTAGGGGAAGTTTGGGCGTCCATCAAAGCGGGCGAGGAGGAGGGCTGTGCTCCGGAGGGCGAAAGTAGCCCGTTAAATCTTGGCCTGCTGGGAGGTGGTTCGTAGCTGAGCAGGTTAGACTGAAATTGTACAGGGGAGGAGAGCTGGAATGCGTACCGCTGGCGACTGGTGGGGCCAGATGCATTATTTTGGCACCCGGCATGATCGGCAACAGCATGAGTTTCCAACTAGCGGCCCTCCTAGTGCTCCTTAGTTCCACCTCTCCCAAGCAGCCAGCTCCCTCTCCTTCTGAAACCAATGCATCTTGAATTAGCATGCAAAGCAGCTTTTCAGCCCTAATTTAAGCAGTTAGATCGTTTAGGGCTTCCAGTGAGTTCACTAGCGTCGCCAGGCCTGGTAACTGGCGTTGCCGTTGTAAATCAGTCTGGTTGTTCAGGACTTTATCATGGACTGACAGATTCTGGGCATATTGCGTTAGATGGCGTCTTTGTACGGTCCAGCTTCGAGCTGAACTTCTTTCGTTGCTGTTCCCGAGTCCCTCTGCAGGGTTTGGCTCTGCTGCAACTGTGCCCGTTCCTCCTCCATAGCTGGCGTTCCGCGGTTCCATGCGGCAGGCATCCTGAAACGCCCCACTTCCTCATCCCAGTCTTCTCTCGATGGGAGAGGGAAGCCGGTCCGGCTGGGAATGCAGGCTTTCTTCAGACTCGCCGTCATCAGGAAGCGAGCCCTCGGAGACACCGTAACGCCCGTAATACGGTGGCTCCCGAGACACCTCGGAGTCGCGGTCGCCGGACGGATGAAGTCCGATTAGGCGATACGGATACCCCTCCCAATTCCAGGTTGAGTCCCGTGTCCTTTTGGACCGAGGCTCCCAGATGCTGTGCCAATGGTGAAGTTTCCTTGGGAGTATCACCAGGGTCACGAAGTCCAGGGAATCGCTTCAATGGATTCCTGTTGCCGTGATGAAAGGTGGTCCAAGCCCGTCTCCTCCATGACAGCTGTATCTGAGGTTTGTAATCCACAATGGTGAACGGTAGAGATCCGCTTCCAGGCGCTCGATCCATGGACAGCGCCCCCCAAAGCGACTCCATGTAAGTCCTCCTATCGTCGCTGCCACGCCCCTCGCTCCAACGGAGTAAAGGGAAGACTTCGCGTTGATACGAGGGACGGGAAAGAGAGCTACCAGCGAGGCCCGCTCTCCTGCCGGTTTCTCTAGATCCAGGGCAAAAGGTCGGAGTCTCCCCTTTGGGGAGCTACTCTCCACCTCTCACAGGTAACATTCAACCTCTCCTCTCCATCGCAAGACAAGAGGTCCACTGCACAAGAATATAGATGAATTAGGATTCCTGCCACAATGTAAGGGAATCTATAGGACGCAAGAAATAAAAGGCTTTGGTAGTGAAAAGTCCATTTTATTAAAGACATCTTAGGAAAAGTCTGGTACACGAAAGTGGTGGAATGACACTTCCCGCCAGAAGCACAGGTTGTAATACCAGTCACCCCATCCTCCCTTCCTGAGTTCCCATGGAAGCGGAGACTTCATCTCCAAGAAAGATAAAGTCTCCCGATGCCATCTGGGCTCCATCGCCTCGGGCTGTGGAATGCACTTCATATTACTTGCATCAACACCATTGAATCCTTTACACCAGTGAATCTGGATCGCATAAAATCTGTTCCAGTAGCATGGCCACGTCCTTCAACAGAAGGATTCTTCCCTAATGACTTGTGAATTTCCAGACATTTTACGTCTCTGTTGTTGGCCCAAGTCTGGCCGATGTAGGTTATTTTATATAAATTTACAAACCCAAGCAGGTAAATAAATAGTTATTGGTTCAGAAGATGTTGCTGCTCTCTCATCTCCAGGGCAATTCAGGGAGTTTGGGGGGATGCAGGATAAAGAAAAGCTAAAAGTTCCTGTATTTTCTCCTTCCAGGCCAAAGACAAAGACTGGTGGATCAAAGTGTTCTCTCTCAGTTCTGCAGCAAAACCGCCAACCCAGGGAGGGAAGAAATTGTCCACAAACTTCTGGGGAGAAACCTAAGGTCAGAGGGTACTCCTGAAAAATGCGAAGCCATGTCACAACACGCGCCAGGGCAGCAGTGGTGCAGAAGGAGGTTAAGAGTTTCCTGTATCTAATCTGAGGGAACTTGGGTTTGATTCCCAGCTCTGCTTTGAGCACAATGTGAAGCTGGTCTGGGGGAATTCAGATTAGCCTGTGCACCCCACACACGCCAGCTGGGTGGACCTTGGGCTAATACAGCGTACCGGAGCTCTCTCAGCCCCACCTACCTCACAGGGTGTTTGTTGTGAGGGGGGAAGGGCAAGGAGATTGTAAGCCCCTTTGTGTCTCCTGCAGGAGAGAAAGGGGGGATATAAATCCAAACTACTCCTCCTCCTCCTCCTCCTCCTCCTCCTCTTCTTCTTCTTCTTCTTCTTCTTCTTCTTCTTCTTCTTCTTCTTCTTCTTTTTTATTGGCATATAAAACAGGACAACATTTTAAACCAAAACAAGGTTAAGAAATGCAGTTAAAACTACTGATTTCCAGTCTAAAATTTGCAACAGTTTCACAAAAGCTGTTCAGGAGATTGGGTATCTTTAGGGCATAGAAACAAAGAATGGTCAAGTGTTTCAACTGTAGTCCTATCACACGAACAAACTCTTTTAGAACGTTCCATATTCTTAAATCTTCCCTCCAGCAGAGCTGATGGCAGCACATTACATCTTGCAGTAGCCAAGGCTCTCCTCTGGGTGGGATTAATCAGCAGACGAAGATATGCTGCCATAATTCCTCGCTCGCATGGGATTAATAACTTAGTCGGAGAACAGGTTGTCTTGGCAGCAAGAGTCAAATTATGAAAATCAAGATCCAAGAGCCTATTCTGAACTAGTCTGAAGGCTTCCACCTTTGTGAGCATAAGGAGTGATTCCAAAGGGAAACCAATAGCTTCAACCTTTCTAAAGATCAAAGTATACCATTCTGAAATAAAGTGATCTGATAACAGAGAGGGAATATAGCTATTGGATCCCACTAGAAAATGTATATGCAGCCAATATTTTATGGCCCTTATCCATGCCAAGGTTTCTAGAGTTGTTTGGCCCATCTCTATGCACAACGCAGCATAAGGCACAACAGAAGCATGTCAAGTGGCTGACCTATTGAGATTTGAAGGGCGGCTGATTGTAAGTGATTCTCAGAAGAGTCCTGCAGGATCAGACAACTCCAGTGGTGTACCTAAGGTATGGCAGGTAGGGTACGTGCCCTGGATGCCATTTGAAGGTGAGCCTGCCTACCGCCGCTGTGGCTCAGTGCACCTCACCTCATTCTGCCCACCAGTCCTCTAGGGTCATGAAGCAACCAGCCTCTTCAACCTCCAGGCCTCAACTTTGCATATTCTGCTTGCATATTCTGACCCCCCTGTGCAGTTTCTGGCACTCCCCCCCCCCCCAAATCACATTAAATGTACTTTTTCCTTCTTTGTGTTTGGTTGACTTCTCTAGGGCCAGCTGGAAGTTCTACGTGTGCTGTTCACAGAAGCCCTTTACGACGAGCACCTCAGCAAGGTAAGTCCAAAACCTCTGACCCCTTTCCTTTGGTACCTTGGGCTAGCCACAGTTCTCTCGGAACTCTCTCAGTCCTACATACCTCACAAGGTGCTTGTTGTGGGGAGAGAAAAGGAAAGGAGTTTGTAAGCCATTTT
The DNA here is from genome assembly GCF_021028975.2 of Sphaerodactylus townsendi. Lineage (NCBI taxonomy): Eukaryota > Metazoa > Chordata > Lepidosauria > Squamata > Sphaerodactylidae > Sphaerodactylus > Sphaerodactylus townsendi. The sequence continues at coordinate 86,015,079 of NC_059434.1, read as the reverse complement.
GGGACCCTTTACGGTATGAATCCAAATGTTTTTTGTTTGTTTGTTTCTTTAAAAACAACAACCTTTATTAGGCATATAAAATAAAATCTGATACATTACCCAGATAAATTTGTGATGTACAGAACGAAAATATAATCAAGACAAAGACAGAAGAACTGTATCTAACTTTAGACGTTACTTAGACGTTACTTACAGAGTACCATCACATAAGAGAAATTTTGCTGTTTTTTCCAAGAGCACAATGTCTGAGTTATTTAACAGGACTCCCAAAACTGTCAGAATTTAACAGGACTCCCAAAACTGTCAGAATCACTTACAGATTTATCTAGGACCAGACAAGGAGAGAAATTCCTGATACCCACATATCTCGGGCAGCGAAGTATAACGTGGGCAAGAGTCCCCACTTGATTCCACTTGAATCCAAACTTCTTCTTCATACCGTCAGACCCTCAGTGAAGGTCATAGTGTTGTGGTGGCAGCTGCTGCCAAAGCAGTGTTTTTAACAATCTGTACAGCCAGTCCGAAGAGTAGCTGGACAAAACCCCACCTATTTTCCGAAGACACTTGGCGGGCACCAGTAAAGGTGTTGATGGCCCTTGGGGGCCATGCCATAGAGCCGGAGGTGCCAAGTGGCCAACCCAGGGTCCTCAGAGTGCAAGGAGATGATTGATCTGAGGTGGAAACATCTCTGGCTGTTCTCCCTACCGAAACATTCAGCCCCTGCAGTTGTGAGCGAGTAGGGATTGCAGGAGAGGTTTGGTTTTTTTTTTTTTATAGAAAATTTTATTAAGTTTTAAAACATCTTACAATAGTAATACCTTGGTACCACACTTATATATCCAACATATTGAGTTTTTGTCTGTACAACATAACATTCTTCAAACTATATTGGTCAAGTAGTGACCTGTATGTAAACAGAAAAACGAAACAACCATCAACTAATCTATTTCACTGTATCCTTTCTTAAGAGACTAATTTACGTCTCTTTTTCAATGTTATTTATTAATTTTTCTAGAATATACACTTCTTCCCCTTTAATTGACTCCGTCTGAAATTACTAGCCTTCCAGATCTGAATCGGTGGGCTTTATCCCAGTTATTTCTCACTCTTTTTCCTCCTTCCATTTTTTTCTGTTCTTTCTTTTTTGTATCTTTACTGCTCTGACTTTTTTGGTTTTGCTGAGAAATACAATGTTCTCTCTATTACTAATAAACTCTACGATTCCTATTTCTTAATTATTTGTCTTATATCTATTACTTAACTAACACCAACATATTATCAAACTTCATTTACATAACTAATGCAGACTTATTACTCAATATTAATTCATCTTATACATCACCCATCATCGTTATTATTACTATCCTTGACTTTCTGAGACTTAAACTATATAAACAATATGATAATAATGTACTCTTCTTTAATTCTGTGCTCTGTTCTTTTGTTGTCTATCTTCATCCATTTCTATACAATCCTTCAAATAAAAAAAAGACAATCAAATTTATAAGAAAAGACAGCTGGATAGTTGGAGAGGAGAGAACTTAAAGTTCATTGCTTCATTTATTTTAACATTGTGTCTAAGTATTCAATATATAATTTCCAAGAGGTTTGGTTCTTGATGCTGGTACTCAGCCAGGAGGCAAGATTGACGGGTGCAACTTTGCTTGTCTTCTCCCAACAGTGGTTTTCCCCTGAAGGCTTCCGCTCGCTGTTTGCCCTGGTGGGTACCAACGGCCAAGGGATGGGAACCAGGTGAGTAGAGCCAGGTTTCTCTTTATTTGTTCCCAGCGTTTGTTAACTGCTTTCTTTCTTATGACGCTCAGGGCATACAGTACAGTTAAAATGCACAAGAAAACTTTTTTTAAAAAAATCAAAATTTACAGTTGCAGTTTAAGACGGCTACTAAATTTATCCAAATGCTGCTGTTACTGTTTGGTGGCTAAGTCGCTCATTGTGCCTTTCTTTTTCTGTCCTTGGCCACTGCGACGGCCACTCTCTGGGCGTGTTCTTGCACTGGAAACAGAATGAGATGTGTCATGGAAGATGCTATCGCTACAGTAAAGGGAAGTCACATATGACTGTGAAAAGCATCTTTGCCTTTTGATCTCCTGGAGGGAGGACGGGAAACTATGCAGAGGTGCTAGGATGAAACTTCAAAGGCCTAAGTTACCTCATGGCCTGAACAGAGTTTTCCTGAGAAGGGGAAAACAAAGGTTTTTGAATTCCATCTTGAGACGTGGTCAGGGAAGCATCTCTGGGCCATGGGTTCCCGGAATGGGGACAAAGAACCAAAAGGAATGTAACCAGTTGAGCCATCTCTTACTGCATTTATGTTTTATTTCTTTGTTTTGAACTTTTACAATAAATCCTTGAACAATCAGCTGGTCTGGAGTCATTAGGAGGGAAAAGAACACAAGACCGAGGTGAGATAAGAGTGGCTCTCCCAAACTTAATCTCAGCCTCAGTCGTCATAAGATGGTAGAGTGATAGGGTTATTGTGGCAATATGATAGGGGAAGGGAGAACCCCCTACGTTCCTCTGAGCTCCTTGGAGAAGAGATGGAAGACCACCGTGATAACAGAAGTGGTCCACCTTGTCTTGCTGTTGTACATGAAGTGCTTTGGATGTTCTTGAGCTGGCGTCCCGATCGTGGGCTCCCTATGCGCCCAGACAAGGCTTCTGATTGGCCACTGGAGATTTTATTCGCCATGCTGCTTTTTAAATTTTATTTATTTATTTATTTATGTCTTCGATTTTTATACCGCCCGATCCCCAGAGGGCTCCGGGCGGTGAACAACACAATTCAACATCAAACAGGAGCAGGTCATACACAAAATATAAATACATAGGCTCCATCTCATAATCATCAATAAAACAACCCAAAACTCATAAAACAGCAAATAACAATTAATACATAAATAAACAAGAGGCGTCCAGTGTAGTCGTGCCCGCGAGGTCAGCGCAAGAACGAGACGAGACGCGGTGATAACATCTGGTGGAGAGTGCCAGCAGCGGGAGCGCGAGTGTCCGTGCTCCTAGCGACTCTCCCGCGTGCTGGTTCTTGGCACCTTTTATTATGATTCTAGCGGGGGCGTATAGAGGGGCGGAACGGGGGGGATTCCGGGAGAGCGGGAGACTGAGAGATCATCATGTGATGCATGATCTCACCTGGCTGCTACGTGCAGAGAGGAGCATCAGCGTCTGGGCCTAATCCTCACCTGGGGGCAAGACCATTGTCCCTTTGTCCGGGACACCCGGTGGTTGTGAGCCAGGTAGTTCATGACCCGTGACTCATCGGGGGATGAGGGGTGGGGGAGCGGTGCGACCAGAAGGCCGTAGGAGCGCCGGTGTTCCAGCGCTCTACTTACGGTGCTGCTGGGTCAGCAGTTCATCCCTACAGTCCAGAAACCTCAATTTAAAACCTACCCCCAAAAAGGGGGATGGCGGGCCCCTCAATATGAGGGGACTCTGATGTAGCAGCACCAAGGCAAAGAGCAGTAAGGGGGCACCATTTTTCATAACATTGGTTTGGCAGCAGCTGCCCTCACAACACAAGGATGTTCACTGTGTTACCGAAGTTTCGCCACAGCAGCCATTTTGGCTCCGGCTGTTCCTTCTGTTTTGTGGCCGTGCTGTGCCAGGATTCCAAAGATGCCCGCAGGATCGAAAAGATTAAGGATCCCTGCTCTACAATGTGGTTGGATCTGTGACTGATGCTCTTCCTTTTGGTCCCTGCAGCTCCCTAAGCCAGTGGGTCCACGCCTGTGATTCCTTAGAGCTTCCCCCCAAGGAGCGAGAGCAGTTAGATGCATTCATAGACCAGCTTTATAAGGATATCGAGAAAGGTGGGTTATTCTAATCAGCTGGACGAAATTATTGGGGCAGCAGCCGCTGAGTGTGTAGTCCTTGTCTGGCTTCAGGGACGGCCGTTGTCCGTTGCTAGACAGCCTCATGCTTCTTTGTGGAATGTGGGGGGTTGAGTCAACGCATGAGTCGTGTGCACGTCCCTTCTACCTGAAAGAGCATAAAAGAATCCCTGTCACAGCAGATTGGAGCCTTCGTGGTGTACTGGTTAAGAGCAGGGGCACTCTGATCTGGAGAACTGGGTTTGATTCCCTGCTCTGCCCACTTGAGCTGTGGACTCTTATCTGGTGAACTAGATTAGCTTGTGCACTCCAACACATGCTGTCTGGGTGACCTTGAGCTAGTTCGGAGCTCTCTCAGCCCTACCTACTTCACAGGATGTTTGTTGTGGGGGGGGGGGGGGGGGGGAATGGGGGTGGGGGGGGGGGGGGGGGGGGGGGGGGGGGGGGGGGGGGGGGGGGGGGGGGGGGGGGGGGGGGGGGGGGGGGGGGGGGGGGCGGGGGGGGGGTAGGGGTGGAGGGGGGGGGAGGGGGGGGGATGGGGGGGGGGGAGGGGGGAGGGGGGGGGGTGGGGGTGGGGGGGGGGGGGGGGGGGGGGGGAGGGGGGGGGGGGGGGTGGGGGGGGGGGGTGGTGGGGGGGGGGGGGGGGGGGGGGGGGGGGGGGTGGGGGGGGGGGGGGGTGGGGGGGGGGGGGGGTGGGGGGGGGGGGGGGTGGGGGGGGGGGGGGGTGGGGGGGGGGGGGGGTGGGGGGGGGGGGGGGTGGGGGGGGGGGGGGGTGGGGGGGGGGGGGGGTGGGGGGGGGGGGGGGTGGGGGGGGGGGGGGGTGGGGGGGGGGGGGGGTGGGGGGGGGGGGGGGTGGGGGGGGGGGGGGGTGGGGGGGGGGGGGGGTGGGGGGGGGGGGGGGTGGGGGGGGGGGGGGGTGGGGGGGGGGGGGGGTGGGGGGGGGGGGGGGTGGGGGGGGGGGGGGGTGGGGGGGGGGGGGGGTGGGGGGGGGGGGGGGTGGGGGGGGGGGGGGGTGGGGGGGGGGGGGGGTGGGGGGGGGGGGGGGTGGGGGGGGGGGGGGGTGGGGGGGGGGGGGGGTGGGGGGGGGGGGGGGTGGGGGGGGGGGGGGGTGGGGGGGGGGGGGGGTGGGGGGGGGGGGGGGTGGGGGGGGGGGGGGGTGGGGGGGGGGGGGGGTGGGGGGGGGGGGGGGTGGGGGGGGGGGGGGGTGGGGGGGGGGGGGGGTGGGGGGGGGGGGGGGTGGGGGGGGGGGGGGGTGGGGGGGGGGGGGGGTGGGGGGGGGGGGGGGTGGGGGGGGGGGGGGGTGGGGGGGGGGGGGGGTGGGGGGGGGGGGGGGTGGGGGGGGGGGGGGGTGGGGGGGGGGGGGGGTGGGGGGGGGGGGGGGTGGGGGGGGGGGGGGGTGGGGGGGGGGGGGGGTGGGGGGGGGGGGGGGTGGGGGGGGGGGGGGGTGGGGGGGGGGGGGGGTGGGGGGGGGGGGGGGTGGGGGGGGGGGGGGGTGGGGGGGGGGGGGGGTGGGGGGGGGGGGGGGTGGGGGGGGGGGGGGGTGGGGGGGGGGGGGGGTGGGGGGGGGGGGGGGTGGGGGGGGGGGGGGGTGGGGGGGGGGGGGGGTGGGGGGGGGGGGGGGTGGGGGGGGGGGGGGGTGGGGGGGGGGGGGGGTGGGGGGGGGGGGGGGTGGGGGGGGGGGGGGGTGGGGGGGGGGGGGGGTGGGGGGGGGGGGGGGTGGGGGGGGGGGGGGGTGGGGGGGGGGGGGGGTGGGGGGGGGGGGGGGTGGGGGGGGGGGGGGGTGGGGGGGGGGGGGGGTGGGGGGGGGGGGGGGTGGGGGGGGGGGGGGGTGGGGGGGGGGGGGGGTGGGGGGGGGGGGGGGTGGGGGGGGGGGGGGGTGGGGGGGGGGGGGGGTGGGGGGGGGGGGGGGTGGGGGGGGGGGGGGGTGGGGGGGGGGGGGGGTGGGGGGGGGGGGGGGTGGGGGGGGGGGGGGGTGGGGGGGGGGGGGGGTGGGGGGGGGGGGGGGTGGGGGGGGGGGGGGGTGGGGGGGGGGGGGGGTGGGGGGGGGGGGGGGTGGGGGGGGGGGGGGGTGGGGGGGGGGGGGGGTGGGGGGGGGGGGGGGTGGGGGGGGGGGGGGGTGGGGGGGGGGGGGGGTGGGGGGGGGGGGGGGTGGGGGGGGGGGGGGGTGGGGGGGGGGGGGGGTGGGGGGGGGGGGGGGTGGGGGGGGGGGGGGGTGGGGGGGGGGGGGGGTGGGGGGGGGGGGGGGTGGGGGGGGGGGGGGGTGGGGGGGGGGGGGGGTGGGGGGGGGGGGGGGTGGGGGGGGGGGGGGGTGGGGGGGGGGGGGGGTGGGGGGGGGGGGGGGTGGGGGGGGGGGGGGGTGGGGGGGGGGGGGGGTGGGGGGGGGGGGGGGTGGGGGGGGGGGGGGGTGGGGGGGGGGGGGGGTGGGGGGGGGGGGGGGTGGGGGGGGGGGGGGGTGGGGGGGGGGGGGGGTGGGGGGGGGGGGGGGTGGGGGGGGGGGGGGGTGGGGGGGGGGGGGGGTGGGGGGGGGGGGGGGTGGGGGGGGGGGGGGGTGGGGGGGGGGGGGGGTGGGGGGGGGGGGGGGTGGGGGGGGGGGGGGGTGGGGGGGGGGGGGGGTGGGGGGGGGGGGGGGTGGGGGGGGGGGGGGGTGGGGGGGGGGGGGGGTGGGGGGGGGGGGGGGTGGGGGGGGGGGGGGGTGGGGGGGGGGGGGGGTGGGGGGGGGGGGGGGTGGGGGGGGGGGGGGGTGGGGGGGGGGGGGGGTGGGGGGGGGGGGGGGTGGGGGGGGGGGGGGGTGGGGGGGGGGGGGGGTGGGGGGGGGGGGGGGTGGGGGGGGGGGGGGGTGGGGGGGGGGGGGGGTGGGGGGGGGGGGGGGTGGGGGGGGGGGGGGGTGGGGGGGGGGGGGGGTGGGGGGGGGGGGGGGTGGGGGGGGGGGGGGGTGGGGGGGGGGGGGGGTGGGGGGGGGGGGGGGTGGGGGGGGGGGGGGGTGGGGGGGGGGGGGGGTGGGGGGGGGGGGGGGTGGGGGGGGGGGGGGGTGGGGGGGGGGGGGGGTGGGGGGGGGGGGGGGTGGGGGGGGGGGGGGGTGGGGGGGGGGGGGGGTGGGGGGGGGGGGGGGTGGGGGGGGGGGGGGGTGGGGGGGGGGGGGGGTGGGGGGGGGGGGGGGTGGGGGGGGGGGGGGGTGGGGGGGGGGGGGGGTGGGGGGGGGGGGGGGTGGGGGGGGGGGGGGGTGGGGGGGGGGGGGGGTGGGGGGGGGGGGGGGTGGGGGGGGGGGGGGGTGGGGGGGGGGGGGGGTGGGGGGGGGGGGGGGTGGGGGGGGGGGGGGGTGGGGGGGGGGGGGGGTGGGGGGGGGGGGGGGTGGGGGGGGGGGGGGGTGGGGGGGGGGGGGGGTGGGGGGGGGGGGGGGTGGGGGGGGGGGGGGGTGGGGGGGGGGGGGGGTGGGGGGGGGGGGGGGTGGGGGGGGGGGGGGGTGGGGGGGGGGGGGGGTGGGGGGGGGGGGGGGTGGGGGGGGGGGGGGGTGGGGGGGGGGGGGGGTGGGGGGGGGGGGGGGTGGGGGGGGGGGGGGGTGGGGGGGGGGGGGGGTGGGGGGGGGGGGGGGTGGGGGGGGGGGGGGGTGGGGGGGGGGGGGGGTGGGGGGGGGGGGGGGTGGGGGGGGGGGGGGGTGGGGGGGGGGGGGGGTGGGGGGGGGGGGGGGTGGGGGGGGGGGGGGGTGGGGGGGGGGGGGGGTGGGGGGGGGGGGGGGTGGGGGGGGGGGGGGGTGGGGGGGGGGGGGGGTGGGGGGGGGGGGGGGTGGGGGGGGGGGGGGGTGGGGGGGGGGGGGGGTGGGGGGGGGGGGGGGTGGGGGGGGGGGGGGGTGGGGGGGGGGGGGGGTGGGGGGGGGGGGGGGTGGGGGGGGGGGGGGGTGGGGGGGGGGGGGGGTGGGGGGGGGGGGGGGTGGGGGGGGGGGGGGGTGGGGGGGGGGGGGGGTGGGGGGGGGGGGGGGTGGGGGGGGGGGGGGGTGGGGGGGGGGGGGGGTGGGGGGGGGGGGGGGTGGGGGGGGGGGGGGGTGGGGGGGGGGGGGGGTGGGGGGGGGGGGGGGTGGGGGGGGGGGGGGGTGGGGGGGGGGGGGGGTGGGGGGGGGGGGGGGTGGGGGGGGGGGGGGGTGGGGGGGGGGGGGGGTGGGGGGGGGGGGGGGTGGGGGGGGGGGGGGGTGGGGGGGGGGGGGGGTGGGGGGGGGGGGGGGTGGGGGGGGGGGGGGGTGGGGGGGGGGGGGGGTGGGGGGGGGGGGGGGTGGGGGGGGGGGGGGGTGGGGGGGGGGGGGGGTGGGGGGGGGGGGGGGTGGGGGGGGGGGGGGGTGGGGGGGGGGGGGGGTGGGGGGGGGGGGGGGTGGGGGGGGGGGGGGGTGGGGGGGGGGGGGGGTGGGGGGGGGGGGGGGTGGGGGGGGGGGGGGGTGGGGGGGGGGGGGGGTGGGGGGGGGGGGGGGTGGGGGGGGGGGGGGGTGGGGGGGGGGGGGGGTGGGGGGGGGGGGGGGTGGGGGGGGGGGGGGGTGGGGGGGGGGGGGGGTGGGGGGGGGGGGGGGTGGGGGGGGGGGGGGGTGGGGGGGGGGGGGGGTGGGGGGGGGGGGGGGTGGGGGGGGGGGGGGGTGGGGGGGGGGGGGGGTGGGGGGGGGGGGGGGTGGGGGGGGGGGGGGGTGGGGGGGGGGGGGGGTGGGGGGGGGGGGGGGTGGGGGGGGGGGGGGGTGGGGGGGGGGGGGGGTGGGGGGGGGGGGGGGTGGGGGGGGGGGGGGGTGGGGGGGGGGGGGGGTGGGGGGGGGGGGGGGTGGGGGGGGGGGGGGGTGGGGGGGGGGGGGGGTGGGGGGGGGGGGGGGTGGGGGGGGGGGGGGGTGGGGGGGGGGGGGGGTGGGGGGGGGGGGGGGTGGGGGGGGGGGGGGGTGGGGGGGGGGGGGGGTGGGGGGGGGGGGGGGTGGGGGGGGGGGGGGGTGGGGGGGGGGGGGGGTGGGGGGGGGGGGGGGTGGGGGGGGGGGGGGGTGGGGGGGGGGGGGGGTGGGGGGGGGGGGGGGTGGGGGGGGGGGGGGGTGGGGGGGGGGGGGGGTGGGGGGGGGGGGGGGTGGGGGGGGGGGGGGGTGGGGGGGGGGGGGGGTGGGGGGGGGGGGGGGTG